>NW_027152021.1:549549-551695 GCF_004359215.1 Bremia lactucae | reverse complement strand
GTGAAGTTTGCAGTTCAATTTTTTGATAAAATTGTACGATGCTCGTGTGGTCCTTCGAAGATGTTCGATCGCCTTGCGTTCATGCCCTACTAGCTCTGAGGCACTCCAAACAATTGCTCTACTTTGTAACGGGCTAAAGTTGCCCAATGTTACACAGTTTCGGTTAAGTACACTTGGTATACTTAAGAGGATTGTCAATTACTTTAATAAAGTAATTAGACCCACCACTCGAGTGTGATTCACATTGTGACCAACTCTTGTGTCTGTGATGCACATGGGTGCATTTACATTAGGAGGGACGACGCCTAGCGTCATCCGTTAGCGTTAGCGAGGTATCTAGAAAGATACGCTCGTAATACATATTAGTGTTATTTACAGAGATGACATTTTTGATTAGTAAAAAGAGATATTTATATTATTACGTCTAAATATAAATCAGTCTGAAAACTACTTCCTACTTGGTAAGTGCGCACGAGGAGCCGGATTACCGCTCCTGTGACGACACTTTACTAGAGTACTTAGTGCGTTGAGTGAGGTTGCTAGGGCGCCCACCACAACTACCTCACTACACGCAAGAGAAGATAGTCTAACCGCTTCCTCGCTGTGCTAGGGTGCGTGCTTAAGTAGAGCGTGGCCGCATTAAGACGTGTCCGTCTACACTTGGTAGCACTTGTAATCCTTCCCACGACCCGCATCTCTCCGTATGTACGTGAGGATGAGCCTCAATATTGATTGGGCTAATTTCCCACCTCTCCGAACATCATCGGGAGGGTGGCAGGGTACTTGTCGTAGGGACTTGGTGAACAAGCCCTGGCCAGGCTCTTGGGCAGTCCTCCTGAGCAACATGTTGCTCAGTTGGAGCAGTTTGAGGCATTGGTGCTCGGACACAGACAGCCGCGTCCGAGGCACAGAGCCATCCTGCGGCGGAGTCCGTCATTCAGACTCAGGATGAGCTGAGGCATGAGCAGGCTTGGAGTGAGGTTCTAAACAGGAATGTTGAAATGCTCTCTGCCCGGCCGCATCAGCCGAGGCTTATTCGGATGGACCGCCCAAGTTCGATGGAACTGCAGCGCATACGATTGTCCACTGGCTTTTAGCCGTGGAGCAATGCGGTGTCGCACAGCTCATCGAGGACGACAGCCGGATGGTGTCGTAAGCCATGTCGCATCTGCGCGGTAAGGCCTCAGAGTGGGCTTACTCGGCGCATATGGCGGACAGAAAGGCGTTCCCTACATGGGCGATCTTTAAGGAAAAGATTCGCGCCATGTACCAGCCGCCGAACAACGAAGTGTTGCTTCAGGCGCGCTTCTTTGGAGCGCGACAGGCGAAGCGATCTCTGCAAAAGTATGTGCAGGAGATGCGCTCGCTGTCGGCGTCCATTACCGTAGGTCCGATTCCGGAGTACATTATGAACGGACTACGGCATGGCCCATCGCGACAGGCCCTTTTCAGAAAGGTGCCATCGGCAATGGAAGAGGCAATCAAAATTGCTTTGGTTGAGGAGCATTCCTACAACAGTGCCTCGGCGACAGCTTGGTATAAGCCGTCGGCCGAGAGGTCAGATGCCACTCCCATGGAGTTGGGCAATGCAGACGTTGTCTGCTATAAATGCGGCAAGTGCGGCCATATGATGGCTCGCTGCTATGCCAGGGTCCCTGCCGGGGTAAAGATGCCCAAGAGGGCTCTCTACCAAAGGGCGATGGCAAGAACCAGCGTGCGAGACGCATGAGTTCTGCATCGACCACTGAGGGGTCGGGAAATGCAGGAGCGCAGTAGGGGCGGGATGTCCTACTGACGCGGACTCTGAAGCTACCCCTAAGTTCAGAGTTGTGAAACAAATGGGTAGCATAGTCCCTGAGGTCTCGAAATTTCGGACCTCAACCCTGCTGGTCTATAGCGCTCATGTAAGAGGCTATGACCAGGTGATGACCCTCCTAGTGGATTCGGGTGCATCACAAAATTTTGTGAAACTCGCGGCTCTAAGAAAGAGACCGGCGATGTTTGAGTCGCTTTGCCAGGATGGCAAGCGAGAAGAGGCGACCGTTCGTTTAGCGAACGGCGCGCTCGTTAAGTCTGAGGGAGTTCAGGTAGAACTCGCCTTCAGCTTTAGTGACTTCTCTTGTAAAGAGAAGTTCACAGTGCTAGG
>NW_027152021.1:511301-545127 GCF_004359215.1 Bremia lactucae | reverse complement strand
TATTAGACGCCAATCGCTAGAAGATCGCAGGCTCAAATTTATTGAGCGTGATATCCCTCTAACGAGGATGACAGTGCGCCTAGCAACATGCGCATCTGTAACGGTTAAGAAACGTGTAGTTGGTATCCAATACACGTTAAGGGGTAAACAGTACGATGATGATTTCATCGTACTAGATTTGGATGACAAATTTGGTGTCATCCTTGGATTACCATAGCTCAGAAAGTATGATCCATCATTAAAATGGCAGCATCAAGCCGTGACGATGCCTGTCTCTTGTTCATCAGATGGTCAACTGATGAACGTCTTGGGGCGTCCACAAGCGTGTGGATGTCCTACGAGTGAGTGCAATGGCCTCACTTGAGGTTCGGTCGCTATCATGACTGCACAATACCTCATGTGTGAATACCCAACACATTTAAGAGTTAGATCTCGACGGCTGCCCAAAAGCACAGGCAGCGTCGAAGGTCCACCATTGTGACGTGGACATATTTGCCGAAGGCTGTGCACAAGCACAGGCAGCGTCGCAGTTCTATCACTCGAATAAGTAGAGTGGTACGAAACAAGGATGTTTGCTGGAAAAGCAACATCCAAGATCATATCCAACGCCTGTCTGTAAGAGACAGTGCGAAAGTCCTAGATCGACTGGAGAGTCAATCGTAGGGGATCTCGCTGTGGTTGCGCAACCACAGCTAAAAGCAGTTTGAAGTTGATGCTCTTCAAAAAAACTTGAAGGAATAAGTACTCAAAAATCTGCGGGAATAAGTCCCCAGAAACCTGCGGTTGAAGGTTCCCAGGTACCTTTGAAAATAAATTCCAAAGAGGAAACTGAGACATGGATTGTCTTAGTAAACAACGGATCAAGCGGAGGCGCTTGAACGCTTGATGATAGAGCCTTCGAAGTCAACTTTGAAGATAACTCAATTGCCAATGCTAGAACCGAATTTTTTTTTGCGTGATCCGTGAAGTGGCAAAGTCAAGCAGATCTGCGTACTTGTCACATATGACACGTACGTGATCGATATTTGGTGGCAATAGTACTTTTCTGAGAACGAACGGGTCATCGATGGACGAAAGTGTCCTCGATGAGAAGACTCGGATTGAACGTTTTGCGTCTTAATCCTAAGAGTCTTTGAAATCAAAACCTTTGTACAAAGATTTGATCGGATTCAAAAATGTATTCCCTGAATCTGTACCGTGCGAGTTGCCTAAAAATAAAGGCACTCGACACAAAATCGACCTGATACCAGGTTTGAAATACTGTGTGACGAAGCAGCGGCCATTGCCTTGTGAGCAAGTATTAGCGATCGACAAGTTCTTTGCCAATCGTTAGCAGCGGGCCAGGTGAGGGAGTCAACCTCTTCACTTAGCTCTCGGACATTCTGTGTGCGTAAAGCAACAGGAGGGTGGCGGATTGTGCATGCGTCCAATAAATTGAATGCTGCAACGGTTTCGGCTTAAACGCTGATACATTGAAAAGACGTAATCATTAATAATATGTCAATAAGTACTATCATTTCGTAAATCGACTTAATGGATGTATTCTATCAGATTTTTATGCGTGAACAGGAATCCCGCTTGCGGCAGTAACCACCGCAAGCGAAATGCCATCGGAGTGGCTAGTTACTCCAGAGGGGCTTAGTAATAATGTAAGCCATCTTGCTATTCTAGGCGAGAGGTGCGATGAGTTTACTGCGGACCGCAATAAACTCACCGCACCTCTCGCCTAGAATGGCAAGATGGCTTACATTCTTCTCTGAATTTAATTTCAAAGTTGAATATAACGGGTAAGTCGAATGTCTTTCTGGCGCTTTATCGCGCAGACCAGACTTCGAGGTTAGACACCAGGAAAGTGTGTCTAGTGCTAAAGCACAATTTCAGCCGTCGACGTTGGCAGCCATGAAGGCATACCACGTGACGAGCTCAGTAGCCTCTGAAATAAAAGAGAGCTACAGTCAGGACAAACCATTTTCACCTGCTGTTGGATCACTTTGGAGGACGAAAAGTAACCTTCCGTCGCACCTGAAAGCTAAGCTAAATCGCGTTAGCTACAGCGATGGCCTATTATGGCATCAGCTGTCACTTAGTGATCCCTTGAGAATGTATGTGCTTCATGACACAGATTTCAAGCTGATGATCCTTCACGAGCTCCATGATGCACCATCTTATGGGCATCTAGGCCGTGAAAAGACATTTTTGCGAGTTACAAAGGAAGATTGGTGACCACACCTATATAGATGGGTGGCCAACTATATTCGCTTTTGCGAAAAGTGTCAGCGCATTAAGCCTGCACCGTCCAGCAGTGCGCCACTGAAGCCGCTACCGATTCCAACGGATTTTGGAAGTCACTAAGTCTGGACTTCATGTTTGGCATGCCGCCCGATCATAAGGGTCGGACGGGGCTCGTCGTCTTTGTAGACAGACAGAGCAAAATGGTGAATTTAGCACCATGTAAAACATCGATCACAGGCAAGGAGGCAGCACTCTTGTTCCTGGATCATGTTTACCGACTACACGGGATGCTCGAGTCATAGTATCGGACCGGGATCCACGATTTATGTCTGATTTCAGGCGACATGTGTTTGAGCTGCCAGGTAATAAGATTCACATGTCGACCGCAGATCATCTCCAGACTAATGTCTAAACAGAACGTGTCAATCGAATCGTGGTGGATGTCTTACGCACGATAGCAATTTCAAAAGAATGGAGCAAACAATTGCCCTTTGTGGAGTTCGCTATAGATAATGGTGTCCACGCCAGTACGGGTAAGGCACCGTTTAATGTTAACAGACTGCGCCATCTTCGGACGTCAGTCTCGTTTATACGCAGCCCGAGTCTTAATGGGAGAGGGCTTTTCACTATGCTCGCTGCATAAAAGGGACATAGTTTCGTCAATATGACGATTCCCGCGAGGTTGTCATCTCAACGACAGAAACTTGCGCTAGTGACCCGGCCAGTTTAGCAGTGGTCAATAAAACTACGTCTTATGACCGACCTCTCGGCGGTGTCATAGGCGAGTTTGATGCTAAAAGTGTGAGCGAGGCTCAACGCTTTGTTGATGAGCGATTAGCCATCACACGAAAAGTCTGTAACGCGATGGCAAGCGCACAGGACAAGCAAAAAGAATATGCGGTCGCAAAATAGTGAACGCTTCATAGTGGATGAAAAAGTACTATTAAGTACTGCTACCCTACCTAAGAATGCAATTTCTGTACTACCTGGAGGTACTACGAAGTTGTTGCCGCGTTTTATTGGGTCATTTACGATGATAGAAGAGGTTGGAAACCTACATTATAGGCTCACCCTTCCCCCGTATATGAAGACGCACCCCGTATTTTACGTGGGTCGTCTGAAACGGTATGTAGACCCAAATGAGGTCACATATTACCATCCGTCTAGGGAGACCGATGGTGACGCCGACTGTGAGTCGAGCGTCTTATTTACATGATCTTTTAATAAGATCTGGTTACTTCACTGCATATTGTTGGCCCCGCGTCCTCAGCCGTTTCCGCTGCGTCTTGGCCCTCGTTTTTCATTTTTGCTTTAAATTTAAGAAAAAATCATTTTAAAAAATTTGAAGGCGAAAACCTTTCAGCCGAACGACTCCTCCCACCACAAAAAAGGACTCGGAGGGCGAGGGATACCACGCACATAATGCGGATCCCTCAGCATTATCTTCTCAAAAAGGTTTAAGCGAGTCTACAGGCGTTCATTACCTGACGAGCCTTCGCTCGGAAATCATAAAGATCCGAGGTCAGTCGCAAGACTTGACCCTCGACGTCGTTCGGCAGCGCTTA
The DNA here is from genome assembly GCF_004359215.1 of Bremia lactucae. Taxonomy (NCBI): domain Eukaryota; phylum Oomycota; class Peronosporomycetes; order Peronosporales; family Peronosporaceae; genus Bremia; species Bremia lactucae. The sequence continues at coordinate 541,330 of NW_027152021.1, read as the reverse complement.
ACGCCTGCGACTGAACGGACGAAGGTAAGGTAGCCGCGAGTAAGTGGGCGAGATCGCCACTCCTATCGGGAGCCGCCTGCACTGATGGATGCGGGTGGGAATCAACGCTTTCTTGTTAAATGGTTGCTTGCTCACCGCTCCAAGAGGCAAAGGTATCAGATCCTCGTCCGATGGAGAGGTCAACCGAAAAGCTTCGACTCTTGGGAACCGACCGATACCCTACGTGTTGACGTGCCCGGCTTGGTGGCTGCCTATAAAATTAAAAACCAGCTGAAGCCTCTTCGCTAGTCTCAAACGGACTCGCAGAAGCAGCGTTGTGAAAATAAACAGAGGGCACAGTACCGCCCATGATTTCTCTCACACGCAAGCGGGCGAAATTAATTCGTTGCGACCGCTGTTTCATCGCATCGGAATGCGGATGAATGCGGCGCGTGAATTCCGCCTCGTGTTGGTCGGGCGTTCCATTTGAACGCAACACGACCGGGATCGGGAAAATACGCCTAGCGATTTTCCCTGAGCCTTCCATGATTTAAAGACGCCATAATAATTATGTACGTCTAGAAGAGCGCGCTCTAGGAGCGACGCTCTTGGCCCGTTTAAACGAGCCATTTAGATGGAGGGGACATCGGTGATATGCCACCCGGCCATAGCCACGTTCAAACGACTGGCTTGTGACACCGACTGAGCACGTTCACGTGTCGTCGGCGGAGGTTTAGGCTCGGAATCCTCTATGTTAGAACCATTATGGGTAATGGTCTGAGCATAATGCGTTGTGGTTTTACCCAACGAAGAAGCGGTTGCGCCTTTATGGTCAGCGCTCTCATTATCTGTCGTTGTGCTATCCAGCGCAGACGACGAGACAGCCTTAGCTGTCGGCGTTTCGCCTAAGGCATTGGACGCGGCCGGCGAGTTAACGTGGCGCGTGCGCTTAGCCCGAGGTTGAGTGGGCGTCTTCTCAGACGACCCACCAACATTGCCCCTTTTAGGTGGCATCTTTGGCGCCGTGTATGGAAACACAGGTCGCTACAGTGATTATGAGAATTAGCGGCGCGTAAAGCTGCTCGCAGTTCCTCGCTCCTCTTTGACGAATTTTAAAATATAAGTTCGTTCTTAGAGGGGGGGGGGTGGTGTAACGGGCGAAAGTTGCCCTAATTTTACACAGTCCCCGTTAAGTACACTTAATGTAAGAAGATGGTCAATCACTTCAAAAAAAGTAATTAGACCCACCACTCGGATGTTGTTCACATTTGTGACCAACCCTTGTGTGTGTGGTGCACATAGGTGCAACGCATTAAAAGGGATGGCGGCTGGCGTCATCGTTACGCGAGGTATCTAGAAATATACGCTCGCAATACATATTAGTGTCATCAACAGATACGAGATTTTTGATTGGTAAAAATAGGAATTTTTATTTAATCCGATTAAATATATTCAGTCTGAAAACTACTTCCTAATTGGTAAGTGGCACGAGGAGACGGATCACCGCTCCCGTGACGTCACTTTACCATAGTTTTAGTGCGTCGGTGAGGTCGCTAAGGCGTCCACCAAACTACCTCACTGTATGCAAGAGAAGGCGGTCAAACCGCTTCCTCGCTGTGCTAGTGTGTGTGTTTAAGTTGAGCGTGGCCGCATAACGACGTGATCGCCTACATGTTGAATGTCGCAGGGGCATTACTAAGTTCCTTTGGCATGACTAGCCACTCCCATAGCGTAACACTTGGGGTGCTTACTGTTGTGAACGGATATACTTTTCACGCATAATGATATGATAGTATCCATCCACCAGATCCATTGACGAAAAGATAAACTCTTTGACATACCATCAGAGATTTCATCTTTTCGTCATATCGGCGTTTGAGCCGGTTCCGTGCAGTTTATTAAGCGCATGAACTCTACGCCACCCTCCTGTTGTCTTACGCACACAGAAGGTCGAAGAGCTATGTGGGGAGGTTGACTCCCTCACACGGCTCGCTGCAAGCGATCGGCAAAGAATTTATCGATCGCTAATACTTGTTCACGCGGCAAGTACCACACAGTATTTCGAACCTAGTATCAGTCGATTTCGTGTCGAGTACCTTCAACCTTAGGCAACTCACACGGTACCGATTCAGGAAATACATCATTCTATTCGATCAAATCTCTTTATAAAGGATTTGTCTTTAAAGACTCCCAGGATTGGGATGTAAATGTTCCATCCGAGTCTTCTCATCAACTACTCTTTATTCCATCGACGAGCTGCTGAAAACCCGTTCGCTTTCAAGAAATAGCATTGCCGACCAAATATCGGCCACGTACTTGTCATGTGTGGCGAGTACGCAGATCTGCTTGACTTTTCCACTACGCAGATTACGCAAAAACCGTTTCGGTTTTAGCGTTGGCATTTAAGTTATCTAATAGCTGGGACTATGAAGTCGTTAAGTTACTTTAACCACTGGTGGAGTTAGTTTCACCACTTCATGGTCATAGCTATTAGATTACTTAATTGCCAACGCAAAAACCGAAACGGTTCTTATGTAATCTGCTCAGACTTAAAAGGTTTACCGAAGCGGCAAGTTTTAATTTTAATACAATTATTTTTTGAAAAGTCATAATAAATTATTGATGACTTTAGAATCATTTGTTATTATTAATTAACAATTCAGAAAGAAAAACTAATTTTTGAAAATAAAAAAAAATTTATTTGTAATGGTTTTATAACTTCAAATGCTTATTCGCTAATTCCCCCTCTTAAAGTTATGGCTTGAAGTTATGGCTAAAAGGAATAATGATTGGGCGTACCGGAAGCCAATAGTGCTAAGGAGAGGATGCACGTTTGGTCCTCCCGAGACGGCGATTTGACTCCGGAAAGGCACACCAAGCGAAGCGATGCCGACATGCTCCTACACTTGATCCGCCGTTACTAAGACATTTAATGTCTCAGTTTCCTCTTTGGAACTTTTTTCCAAGAGTACCCGGGAACCTTTGACCTTAGGTTTCTGGAGACTTATTCCTGCTGAATCTTGGGGACTTGTTCTCTCAAGTTTTATTTGAGGAGTATCCTCCCCAACTGCCTCTAGCTGTGGTTGCGCAACCCTCTACGATCGACTCCCCAGTCGATCTGGGACTTTTGCACTGTCTCTTATAGACAGGCGATTGACATTTTCTTGGATGTTGCTTTCCAAGCAAGCATGGTTGTTTCGTACCACTCAATTTATTCGAGTGGTTGAATTTCGACGCTGCCAGTGCTTGTGCACAGCCGTCGGAATCTATCCAAAGTGTATTCACACTGAGGTCTTGCGCAGTCGAGCAAACGACCGAACCACTAGTGAGACCATCGTGCTCACTCGTAGGACATCCACATGCTTGTAGACGCTCCAACACGCTCATTAGATGACCTTCTGCTAAACGGTAGGCAGGCATCGTCACGGCTTGATGCTGCCAATTTATGCATGGCTCGTACTTTCTATGCCATGGTAATTCAAGTAAAACATTTAATTTTTCATTTAAATCAAGTACGATGAAATCATCTCATCGTAGTGTTAACCCTTTAATGTGTATCTACAGGTGTCTTTACTGTTACAGATGCGCCTGTTGCTAGGCACACTGTCATCCCCGTAAGAGGTATATTGCGCTCAATGAATTTGAGTCTGCGATCTTCTGGCGATTTGCGTCGAATAATATTGTTCGAGGCCCCACAATTGACAAGGGACTTTGGTGGCAATTTATTTGCCACTAAAAAATTAAAGGGCATGAGGTTTACCTCATCATACAGGGCAGTTACACACAGTGTTTGTGTGATAGGAGCAAATTTCGTGAAGCGAATTACAAATTCTCTTGCCGTTGCTTAATCAGTAGGGCGCTCCACTCCTACCGCCCCCCCCCACCTTTTTTTACGATACTACTCGCCGTTAAGATTTTGCAACAGCGTCGGATCCGCGTCTTCTGCTGTTCTTAGCGGGAGGTAGATCGTTTTGTTCAGTATTTTTAGGCACTGGGCGTGGGACCCTATACTTATAAACGTAGTTGACCGTTATTTGAAAACGATTGTATTTTGAACTCGTTTGTAACTTGAAGAGCGAGTTTTTTTTTCTCGCTCACTACATACAGGAGGTCCATAGGTTCTAGACCTCCGTTTTCTTGTCGTCTCAGATGACGATAAGCTCATAGTGAATGAAAGCCACAGGTCATGCCCCTACGGGAGCATATTCCCTCAAAGCACCCCATCGGAAAACTCTTATCTCTTACGAGGTGCGTCAAGGGATTAAGAGCTTCAATCCTTTTACGAGCGCGGAAAGCGCTCGCTCTCCGATGGACCTTCTGCCGTGGAGGATAGGTCTCGTCGTACTGCAAGACGAGACCGTGAACGTCCAACATCAGTTGGGAACGAGGTTCCCAACTATCGTGAGAGGGCGGATATACCCTCGCTAACGAACGAGGTGACTCGTTCGAACCCCTTTTTCCTCACGGTGGTTTGAGAAACTTTCAACAAGAAAGCGCTCCTCACCACCTGAATCCATCATGGATGTGGAGGGAAAGAAAATATCGAGTTCGCCTCGTTTGACTAGCCCGATTCAAAATCGTGATTTGGATTACACCCTTTATTAATTAAAGAGAATCTTGATCACGAGCGATCCCGTCGCCGCGCGATAGCGGTGACGGTCGATTATGTTTCTCGTGACCAGTTAAAATGTTGTGCGCAGATTGCGACTGAACAACTGGCGAACAAAAGGACACATCAGTCCCTTCAAAACGAGCTATTGACAGCTCATCAGAAGATCTCTTCCTTGGAGGAAAGAGTGGATCGTCTGGTTTAAGAAAACCATACGCTGTTTCGAGACAACAAGTCTTTGGCTCGGAACCATCAGGCTTTGGCTGATGCTCTTGACCGTTCCGGTGTAATTAGGAAAAGGAAGAAGCCTCGTACTGATGGTACGGGCGGAGACGCCCACCATAAATCGTAGGATTTGTACGCATACTACGAGGCCGTTCGATCGTGTATGCATTGCCTTGGCGATGTAAGACACGGGTCGATATACCTGGGCAGTAATTCATTACTGCCTACATTCCTTTCTACGTGCTTTGGTAAATTTACCGTAGACGGTAGGACTAGGTCATTAATTTTGAATCAAAGTATGTTTGCTGTTCAATTTTGTCAGAGTTTCGTTTCTGTCGGTCCACCGCATCAGCGATGAAATCCTGTACGAAACGGACCACTGCTTCTGTAGCCAGCACAAAATCATCTGCTGACTCGGTTTTATTTTTGTTTTCAGTGCGACTGGCTCGCACTGCGTAGATGTTAATTTCTCGTCTTTCAGCATCGTTGTCTACTTCAACGGTAGTTAACGCAACATTGGTTTCCTTTGCATTGACCTTATGGCTAATGCGTGATGAGCAAGAGCTAAAACGTTCTTTGCTCGCGCGAGCCCCCCCCTAAATAAGAGTTACTCTTATTCTGGGTAGGTATATGTGGGTGGCGTAAGCCATTCACGAAAACGGTCAATGCTTTTAGAAGCATGCACTGAATTGTTGATGGCGAATTCTACCATAGACAAGAAATCGCTTTAACTCTTAAAAGTGTGAACGTATCTGCGAAGTTCTCTTCGAGAATATGGTCTGCACGGTCCATCTGACCATCTGTTTCAGGATGAGCAGAAGTTGACATAATTTTGACTGTGTTCCAAGTGATTTGAACACTGTTTGCCAAAGTTCCGCCGTGAGTCTAGGGTCTCGATCTAAGACCAGATCCGTAAAAACCACAAACGGTTTGGTGCCCAATAGGTGCACTCGAAACTTGACAAGAGCATACTTAATTGAGAGTAGCTCTTTGCCATTCACGGGGTAATTCAGTTCCGCGGCTTTTAAAAGCCGGGACTGATAAGAGATGACGCGTTCAACGCCGTCGTCACCCTTCTACATGAGCGCGCTGCCGATTGCAAAATTACTTACATCGCAGACGAAAAAAAGTGCTTATCCGCGTCTGGCAAGGCCAAGACGGGTGCCTCTACAAGAGATTGCTTCACTGATGTGAAAACATCATCTAATTCTTTTAACCAAACCAATTCTGCGCCCTTTTTAAGGAGGTCAGATAATGGTTTAGTTTGCTCCGCATTATTCTTGCAATATTTATGCAAGTAATTAGCGAGCCCTAGGAATTGGCGCAAATCCTGCACATGCCGTGGAATTAGCCTTTCTTTAATCAATTTTACCTTGTCTGGGTCTGCTCGTACACCATGTGTACCTACGATGCCGCCCAGCGCAGGTAACTCGGGGACCCCTATGACGCACTTTTGCAAGTTGACGTACAATTGTGCGTTCTTCAAAGTCTGCAACACAGTGTCTAAATGACGCTTGTGCGACTCTTTTGCGCTCAGCCCGTCCTCGGCCCTACTATGCACGAATACATCGTCAAAGTAATGGGACGTGTAAGCACAGTGCTGACGCATCACGTGAGCCACCACTCGGTTTTATGTCGCTGGTGCGTTTTCCAAACCTTGGGGCATCACAAGTCACTCCCAAAGCATACCGCTTGGGAGACTAAATGCCGTTTTGGCTACATCGGACTCTCTCATGAGTACCTGATAGTAGCCATCCTTTTTATACAACGCGGAAAAGATGATTGACTTTCCCACGGAGCTCAACAAAACAACTTTTCGCGGGATTGGCGTTTGAGCCGGTATGGTCGCCGTGTTTAGTTTATTGTAAGCATAACCACGCGCCATCCACCTGTAATTTTACGCACACAAAAGGTCGGGCTGCAGTGAGGCGATTTGCTCTCACGCACATGTCCCGCCTTGGCTCGCTTATCGAAGAATTCATCGATATAATCGACTTGTGCTTTCGGCAACGGCCATTGCCTGGTCACACAATATTTGGTATCAGGTTCGAGGTCTATTTCGTTCCCGATGCCTCTATCTGCTGATAGGCGGCTCGGCACATCTCCTGGGAACACATCACGATGTTTCCACAGAACCTCAAAGAACGGACTGTCTCTCAAAGCATCCCAGCCTTGAGCAGCGTACCGCTTCTTTTTGTCCGTTTCTAGGACGCTCTCGTCCATTGCGAACGACAAGCAACAGTCCACCAAGCTCTCTTTTGAAACCGGTGTGACTATTTCGTGGATCTTACTTTCCTTTAATTCGACAAGGAACAGATCCCAAGACGTCTCCGGGAGACTTACTATCTCCTCGGCAGATTTAAAGACTTGTCGGAGCACCTCAAGTGAGGATGCCTCCGCAATTTTGTCTATGACGGCCTCGAACACCTTGCTTGAAGGCCCGTCCTCTTTAATAGGAACTGATCCAAAGGTCATTTAGACGTGCATTTAATCGTCCTAATCTGTCGAATACTCGTTCTTTGAGTCACCACGACCTTTGACTGGGAAGCTGTTGCCGTTGCTCTCCTGGCTAACGCACCCCTTCCGACCGCACAAGGCTCTAGGTGTAACGGGGCACTGCCGACTTGTACTGCTTCAGTACAAGTTCACTTCGCACTGCTTCAGTGCGAGTGGTGCCTCACGTCACTTCACGTACACTAGTACGTGCAGAGGAAGACTCTTTAAAACGCTTGCTTTAAAGAGGGTTAAAAGTAAACTGTATTTAATATAATTGAGTTCTTCTGTTTCTATCTATTTAATACTAACTTAATTATAAACTAATACAGAACATTCAATAAAGTCCTATCTGTTTCTCTCTTTGCGCGCGTCCAGCGCTGGCTGGACCGCGGAGCAAGTAGATATAATGGCCTATACCTACCAATGAACAAGCTTTCCGAATATTACTACGTAAAGTAATATTCTCCAAATATTATCTACCTTTTGGATGATATATTATTTAACAACCATTAAATGTTAATTTCATATAACGATACACCCCGTTACATCACCCCTCCCTTAAAAGACAATCACCCTGACTGTCATTGAATAGAGTGGTCACTATAAGACCACTTGATTGAAAACGATATTGATTGGATTGAACCATCATTTTTATTTCTATTGCATGATTAACAAGTCCATGCGGTTTATGCGAATAGTGCGGTGCCTTCGGCTGTGGTACATGCACGCGGGCGACGCATTATTGTCTCTTGCGGCAGACGTTTCGTCTGCCGTAGTATCATCTTCTCCCGCAACAGTAGATGTTGCGGGTGCACATGGTGAGTCACCGCATGTATGCGACCCCTCGTTGGAGGTAAGCTATGAATGCGAGTCGAACGAAATGGCTGACTCGGGGAGAACAGAACAGTCGCCTGATCATCGTCAGGCGGCTGTCTATGAGCCTTCGAATGAGGGCCTCATTCGAGTAGACGTGCTGGTAGTATTCGCTATAGCATGTTCGGTTACGACGATAATGGTGATTCCTCATCGCCATCACTGTCTCTTGTGCCGTCACCCGCACATATTTCTGTGCGTGGTGATGACGATGGCGTAAACCATCGTAAAAAGATGTTGTGGTACCCCTGCTTCAGTGAGTACCACTCAGGGGAGCGTAGACAATAAAATGTCTCGTCTTGCCCCTGAGAAAAAAAAGCCGTGGCTTTTGCCCGAACGGCGAGAGAACGGAGAGACGACTCCTCACAATAAATATCCTTTATTTATTGCGATAAAGCTACATGGCCTTGATCCCAGCGCGAAGAACTTTCGCGCTGAGAAAGATTTTTATCTCGATGCTTTTTTTAAGCATCGATGGTATAGTGGCAACGACACACGAGATAAAATTTCTCTGATGCAAGCCCGGAGCGCGTCTATTCGCACTGTCAAAGACTTTGGACGCAAAGCCTTGCTTCAAAGACTTAACGAGAATCGCGTTAAGTTTGAAAAACGAACTTCAACCGGTGCAAGATTTAAGCTGCATAGGTTGTCTCGTGAGGCAGGACTTCCATGCCTCACGTGGGGTGATCCCTGTCCGTGTTGTGTCGACAACACAAAATGACTGAAAGGGGATGTTTATTCCCTTTCTTCGCCCTGGAGAGGGCTCGCATCTCTATCGAAATGCGCGATGCGATTGATGTTTTGCAATCGATTTACAGGCGCCAGGGGCGCGTGTTTTCCGATCAATTTTCTGATTCATCGGATGGGTCTCGTCATACTGACGGAGGCCCTCAACGTCAACAACTAGCTAAAAACGAGGCTCCCAGCTGTCACGCGAAGGTGGATAACCGCGCCAGCGAACCAGATAACTCGTTCGCTGCTCCTTCGTATCACGGTGGTTTTGGATACGCTCCACAAAAAAACGTTGACCACGTGGGAATCCACCAATGGTTGTGGCGGAGGAGGGGAAATTAGATCCGACCCATGTGTCGAATCTAGAGTCGAAGATCGACAAACTCGATCGGTTCCTCAATGGTTTGGAGGAGGGATTTGATCACGAGCGCGGTAAGCGTCGCTCGTTAGAGCAGACGGTGCAGACTCACCATATCGAACAGTTGAAAAACCGTTCGAAGAGTGCGTGTTCCATGTTGGAGTACGTACGGATTTATCACGCTCTTCGTGATGAGCTGTCGTCAGCTCATCGCAGTTTCGAGGATCTTCGGACACGACATGAGAATCTCCAGATCCAGCATGAGAATCTGGTTCGTAAACACAAGAATCTTTTAGGGATTCTTGAAAAAGGGAGTCAGATCCGTCCTCGGAAGAAACCGCGTACTGATGGTACGGGCGAGCCGACCAACGTAAAATGTAGGACGCGTACACCATAGAATTGTCACGTAGGATGCAGTACACGGAAAGGCCCAATGAACTTGGGTAGTAGTTTACTGCTCCCACATTTGTAATTACACGCTTAGGTAAGTTTACCGTAGAGAGTAGTACTAGATCATTAATTTAAAATAAAATAACGTTTGCTCTTCCATGTTTGTCTGCGTTCCGTTTCTGACGGTCTACTGCGTTAGCAATGGAATCCTGTACGAAACGGATTACTGATTCTCGAGCCAGCAGAACTTCCTCTGCTGACTCATTTGTTTTGTCTTTTTCAGTGCGCTTTGTGCGCACTGCCATGCGAGTTTTCTCATTTTCGATGTCGATTGCTTCGACAGCGACATCATTCGCGTCGTTGTTAACTTCGACGCGTGACGAGCATGAGGTAGACATGGTTTTGCTCGTGCGAGTCCACCCCCCCCAAACTAGATGATCCCTTTGATTGGATGGGTATGCATGGATGGTGTAAGCCATTCAGGAAGAACGGTGTATGCGTTGTCGACGCATGCACCGAATTGTTGATGGCAAATTCGACCATCGGTAAAACTCGCTCCAATTCGGATACGATTGGACGTAACAACGAAGTATCTCTTCGAGGACGCAATTTACGCTTTTGGTCTGACCATCTGTCTCTGGATGATCAGAAGTTGACATGTTCCGAGAGATCTGAACACGATTTGCCAAATTCCGCCGTGAAACGTGGATCTCTATCCGAGACGAGTACACGGGGTAAACCGTGGAGTTTGAATACCGTGTCGATAAAGACACGGGCACAGCCCGGAGCCGTGCTCAACTCTGGTACTGCAACAAAATGTACTATCTTGCTGAATCTGTCTACAAAAACAAGGATTTCATTGTTTTTGTGATCGTCTTCGGGAAATCCGAAGACAAAGTCCATAGATTCGGACTGCCAACATTCTGACGGAAGTGGTAGAGGTTGGAGAGGTGCACGGGATGAAGGGCTAGGCTTCACCCGTTGACATACCTCACAAGCACGAATGTGCTTGCGCACGAACTGATACTGGCGGGGCCAGTAAAAGTCGCGACTTATTGTGAGATATATTTTCTCACGTCGACGATGCCCACTTGTTGGTGCATCGTGACACTCATACATGATGCGCAAGTGCAAATCATTGTGAGTTGGGTCGACGACACGTCGAGTGTCGCCGGCAACGGCTGTGTAGTACAGTAAGCCGTTGCGTATTGTGTATCGATCGGATGACGATCGATATATGCCGGCAATTTTTTTAAAGATTTATTGGATGGATTTGTCAGATGATCCATTAAGCGCAGAAGGTCCTTATCTTCTGTGTAGGATTTCTTTATGTCATCCAACAAAATTGATGACGGAACACTTGTAATGAGTGTTGCAACAGTGGGGTTATTTCCACTGTTGGAGTGCGCAGTCGGCTCGAAATCGGGTCGGCGTGATAACGCATCAGCGACGACATTAAGTTGTATTGGTTTATATTCCACCGAGAAATTATACTCCGCGAAGAAGAATAGCCATCTCGCCATTCTTTGCGAGAGGTGTGGGCTGTTTACGGCCGCGCGTACTGACGCATGGTCCGTATATACGATGAACGGTCTTTCTCCGAGAAGATAGACCCTAAATTTAGCCAGTGCATATTTCATGGAAAGGAGTTCCTTGTCGCACAAAGTAAAAAAGTTCAGCTGCTTGCAGCTGACGCCAATGATAACAGACGACGCGCTCCGCGCCGTCTGTATGGTATTGCATTAATGCACAGCCGATTGCGAAATCGCTGGCGTCACAGACCACATGGAATGATCTGTCTTGATCTGCAATCGCCAAGATAGGCGATTGCATCAAGCTTTGCTTGATAAGTTCAAAGGAACGCTGACAATCAGCGTTCCATAACCATTTCTCGTCTTTTTTCAAGAGACGAGAGATATGAACTGTCATCTCTGCATAATTGCGAGAGTACTTGTGCAAGTACGCCGCTAAACCAAGGAACTTTATAAGTCCCTTGACATCGACTGGAACTAGCCAGTCGGTGATTGTCTTGATCTTTTCGGGATCAGGGCGCACGCTGCGTTTACCGACGATGCACCCAAGAAGTGGTATTTCGCTTGCAGCGAATATACACTTCTTGAGATTTGCGTACAACTTATGCTTTTGCATAAGTGTAAACACCTGACGAACGTGAGTTTATGAGCTTCCACGTCCGTCTTTCTGTCCATGGCCCGGCTATGGACGAATACATCGTCAAAACACCTCGGTGCGAATTCTCGCACCGGTCTCAACAGACTCGTTACGCATCTGTTGAATGTTGCAGGGGCATTGCTTAGCCCCTGTGGCATTACTAGACATTCCTAGAGCATCCTACTGAGAGTGCTTACTGCTGTGTACAAGATGTCTTGTTCACGCATAAGGATCCGATAAATCCATCCATCAGATCCATAGACGAAAAGATGGTACTCTTAGACATACTATTCGCCACCCTCCTGTGGCCTTTCGCAAATTGGAGGTCGGAGTGCTATGTGGGAAGGCTGACTCCCTTACATGGCCCGCTTTTAATCCATCGATAAAGAATTTATCGATCGCAAGTACTTGTTCACGAGGCAGTGGCCACTGCTTCATGACACAGTACTTCGAGCCCGGTTTGAGCTCGATCTCATTTCGAGTGCCTTTATCCTTACGCAACTCGCATGGAATTGGTTCAGGAAATACACTCCTGAATTCAATTTAATCCTTGTAAAAAGGATTTGTCTTAAGTGACTCCTTGGATTGAGTAGTAAATTTCTCAATCCGAGTCTTCACATCGAGGATACTTTCGTCCATCGATGAGCTGCTGAGAACCCGTTCGTGCTCTGCAAAAATTACCGCTGACCGAATATCGGGTACGTATTCGTCCTCTGTGACGAGTACGCAGATCTGCTTGATTCTGCCACTATGCAGATCTCTAAAGAATCGCTTGGATTCTAGAGTTGGTAATTGAGTTATCTCCGAAGTTAACTTCGGAGGCGCATACAGATCAAGATTATAAGCCCTTACTCTTGATCCGTCATTAACCAAGACATTCAATGTCTCGGTTCTTCCTGAGATTTAACCACAGACTGCCGAGGGATCAATCCCTCGGGATGCTAAAGTCTAGTCGCTTCAGCATTAACTATTTGAGGAGATTTCTCCTCAATCACGTGGGGACTTATTCCTTCAATGTCTTCCGATTGTGATTGCGCTATCACAGTTGGGTCCTCTAGAGTCGACTCTCTACTCGACCTAGGATCATCGTGTTGCTCCTTTTGACAAACCGGTATATTCCTTGGATGTCCCCCTCTTGGCGTACATTCATGTCTCAATCCACTCGACTTATTCGAGTGGTGGACCTTCGACGCTGCTTGTGCATTCGCACAGCCGCCGACAGCTGACTCCACAGGGTGATTGGTAATCGCTTTGTGATCTTGTGCAGTCGTACTAACGACCGTACCACAAGTGAGACCATCGCACTCACTCGTAGTACATCCACACGCTTGTGAACGCTCCAAGACCATCATCAGATGGCCATCTGATGAACAAGTGGCAGGCATCTTTACGGATCGATGCTGCCAGCTGATCCTTGGCTCACAGTTTCTGAGCCAAGGTAGACCTAGGATGACATCAAATTTATCATCCAAATCCAGTACGATGAAATCATCATCGTACTGTAAATCTTTTAACGTGTAGTGAAATTGCACTACGCGTTTCATTACTGTTATAGACGCGCCTGTCGCTTGACGCACCGTCATCCTCGTTGGAGGGAACATATTTGAGCCTACGACCCTCTAGGGACTGGCGACGCGTAAAGTTACTCGACGCTCCANCCTTCAAACGAACGCTGACAATCAGCGTTCCATAACCATTTCTCGTCTTTTTTCAAGAGACGAGAGAGATGAACTGTCATCTCTGCATAATTGCGAGAGTACTTGTGCAAGTACGCCGCTAAACCAAGGAACTTTATAAGTCCCTTGACATCGACTGGAACTAGCCAGTCGGTGATTGTCTTGATCTTTTCGGGATCAGGGCGCACGCTGCGTTTACCGACGATGCACCCAAGAAGTGGTATTTCGCTTGCAGCGAATATACACTTCTTGAGATTTGCGTACAACTTATGCTTTTGCATAAGTGTAAACACCTGACGAACGTGAGTTTATGAGCTTCCACGTCCGTCTTTCTGTCCATGGCCCGGCTATGGACGAATACATCGTCAAAACACCTCGGTGCGAATTCTCGCACCGGTCTCAACAGACTCGTTACGCATCTGTTGAATGTTGCAGGGGCATTGCTTAGCCCCTGTGGCATTACTAGACATTCCTAGAGCATCCTACTGAGAGTGCTTACTGCTGTGTACAAGATGTCTTGTTCACGCATAAGGATCCGATAAATCCATCCATCAGATCCATAGACGAAAAGATGGTACTCTTAGACATACTATTCGCCACCCTCCTGTGGCCTTTCGCAAATTGGAGGTCGGAGTGCTATGTGGGAAGGCTGACTCCCTTACATGGCCCGCTTTTAATCCATCGATAAAGAATTTATCGATCGCAAGTACTTGTTCACGAGGCAGTGGCCACTGCTTCATGACACAGTACTTCGAGCCCGGTTTGAGCTCGATCTCATTTCGAGTGCCTTTATCCTTACGCAACTCGCATGGAATTGGTTCAGGAAATACACTCCTGAATTCAATTTAATCCTTGTAAAAAGGATTTGTCTTAAGTGACTCCTTGGATTGAGTAGTAAATTTCTCAATCCGAGTCTTCACATCGAGGATACTTTCGTCCATCGATGAGCTGCTGAGAACCCGTTCGTGCTCTGCAAAAATTACCGCTGACCGAATATCGGGTACGTATTCGTCCTCTGTGACGAGTACGCAGATCTGCTTGATTCTGCCACTATGCAGATCTCTAAAGAATCGCTTGGATTCTAGAGTTGGTAATTGAGTTATCTCCGAAGTTAACTTCGGAGGCGCATACAGATCAAGATTATAAGCCCTTACTCTTGATCCGTCATTAACCAAGACATTCAATGTCTCGGTTCTTCCTGAGATTTAACCACAGACTGCCGAGGGATCAATCCCTCGGGATGCTAAAGTCTAGTCGCTTCAGCATTAACTATTTGAGGAGATTTCTCCTCAATCACGTGGGGACTTATTCCTTCAATGTCTTCCGATTGTGATTGCGCTATCACAGTTGGGTCCTCTAGAGTCGACTCTCTACTCGACCTAGGATCATCGTGTTGCTCCTTTTGACAAACCGGTATATTCCTTGGATGTCCCCCTCTTGGCGTACATTCATGTCTCAATCCACTCGACTTATTCGAGTGGTGGACCTTCGACGCTGCTTGTGCATTCGCACAGCCGCCGACAGCTGACTCCACAGGGTGATTGGTAATCGCTTTGTGATCTTGTGCAGTCGTACTAACGACCGTACCACAAGTGAGACCATCGCACTCACTCGTAGTACATCCACACGCTTGTGAACGCTCCAAGACCATCATCAGATGGCCATCTGATGAACAAGTGGCAGGCATCTTTACGGATCGATGCTGCCAGCTGATCCTTGGCTCACAGTTTCTGAGCCAAGGTAGACCTAGGATGACATCAAATTTATCATCCAAATCCAGTACGATGAAATCATCATCGTACTGTAAATCTTTTAACGTGTAGTGAAATTGCACTACGCGTTTCATTACTGTTATAGACGCGCCTGTCGCTTGACGCACCGTCATCCTCGTTGGAGGGAACATATTTGAGCCTACGACCCTCTAGGGACTGGCGACGCGTAAAGTTACTCGACGCTCCACAGTCCACTAGGACTCTAAGTGACGAATCATTTGCCACTTTTAATTTCAAGGTGCAGAGACACATAACGATTGTGTGTCTGGAGCAACTTTAGTCAAGTGATTTGCAAATTCTCTTGAGGTTGCTGGATCAGTAGGGCGTTGCGCCCCTACTGACCCCGACCGTTTTATGGCGGTCCGCTTCGCTGTTGCGATTTCGCAACAACGTCGGACCCGCGACCGTTGCCTTTTGTGGCATTCGGTCCATAATTACGTTCAGTACCTCTCGGTACTGGGCGTGGAGCACAACACTCATGAGCGTAGTGTCCTAACTTTCGACAGCGATTGCATTCTGCGACCGCTTTTTGTTCGAGAAGCGAGGCTTCTCGCTTTCGACGTAAGAGAGGTCCATAGATTCTGGACCTCCCAGTTCGTGTCGTCTTGGAGGACGATATGATGACGATTTAGCTTGAGCCTGTCTCAAGCTAAAGTCGTCCTGTTCCGCAACGGATATTGATTTTACTAGCGTATCCAGTTCTAAGCGGATCAGGTGGGTCTTTACGGGACCATCCGTTAGACCTTGCATGAACACCGTAATCAACGTGTGTTTATGAACTGGGTTGTTCGTGATACAACTCGCTGAGAGTCGTATTTGCTGGGCATAAGCGTGAACATCACGCTTGCCTTGCTTGAGTTTCAGTAGCTCTGATCGTGCTCTGAACTTAGCCCTAGGCGGTGAAACGTCTGTCTGAGCCGAGCTTTAAAAGCCTCTAGCGACCCAAAGTCAGGCCTAGTGCCCAAGGTTTTGTACGACCTGCCAAGTTTGACTGAGCAAATGCGACTTGCATTTGCTCGTCGACGATGTGACGATCCCTTATGGCATCGTCCAACTCGACAAACCATCTTAAGAGGGAGTCTTCTTCGACTCCCCTATTCTTGGAGATTTCAATCTTTAAGGTTTCGGGACGACGCGTGTGTATCATCCCATGTACAGCGGTCTGTACCTGTTGTAACCTCAACAGTTCTGCCTGTTGAGAGCCTTGCTGATTCAGCAAGGCTACCTTCTCCTTCGCCTCGTCAAGTTCATGTTGTATGAGCTTGGCGATGGCTGAATGGAGGGCATCTTTATCTAAATTGGACAGCATGGCTAAGCTAGCATCATTCCCTAGGGTCGAATTCATTCGTTTGACCGCAGTCCTTCCTATGTCACTTAAGAAAAAAGTAGCTATCACGCGAAACGTCATGCGTATTTCCATAATCATCTAATGTGTCCATGTTTGATAATAGAACTGTGGTCCTTGGACGGACTGCTACCATGTGTAACGGGGCACTACTGACTTGTACTGCTTCAGTGCAAGTCCACTTCGCATTGCCTCAGTGCGAGTGGTGCCTCACGTCACTTCACGTACACTAGTACGTGCAGAGGAAGACTCTTTTTAAAATACTTACTTTAAAGAGGATTAAAGAGAAATTGTATTAGTATAATTAAGTTCTTCTTGTCTATCTACTTAATAGTAACTTTATTATAAACTAATACAAAAGATATAATAAAGTTTTACCTGTCTATCTCTTTGCGCGCGTCCAGCGCTGACTGGACCGCGGAGAAAGTAGATATAATGGTCCATATCTACCAATCGATAAGCTTTTAGAATATTACCATGTCAAGTAATATTCTCTAAATATTATCTGCCTTTTAGATAATATATTAATTAACAATCTTTAAGTGTTAACTTTCATGCAACGACACACCCTGTTACAGAACACGCAATAATTTACTGTATTACACAGCCATTGCTGGCGACACACCTCGTGCGTCATACCCACCCATAATGATTTGCGGTTATGCATCAAAAGTACACCAAAAGTAGACATCCTGGACGTGAGAATACTTATCTCACCAAAAGTAGACATCCTGGACGTGAGAATACTTATCTCACGGCAAGTCGGAATTTATACTCGCGCTCTGCGCCGTCTGTGTCATATTGCATTAGCGCACAGCCGATTGCAAAACCGCTGGCGTCACAAACGCCATACAATGGTCAGTCTTGGTCCGCAATCGCCAGGATTGGCGATTCCATCAAGCTTTGCTTTATACCCTCAAAGAAACACTGACAATCAGCATTCCATGATTACTAGGTCCTCTAGTGGTATCCGCGTTTAAGCGGTAGTCGTTGCAGCGTTCAATTTAATGAACGCATTCGCAATCCGCCACCCTCCTGTTGCTTTACGCACACAGAATGTCCGAGAGCTGGGCGAAGAGGTTGACTCTCTCACATGGCCAGCTGCTAAGCGATTGGCAAAGAACTTGTCGATCGCTAAAACTTGTTCATGAGGCAGTAGTGACCACTGCTTCAGGACACAGTTTTTGGAACCTGGTATCAGGTCGATTTCGTGTCGAGTGTTATAATCCGCCGTGTCATCTGAGATAAGTACGCAGATCTGCTTGACTTTGCCACTACGCAGATTACAAGAATCTGTTCGTTCGGAGCGTTGGCAATTGAGAAATTTCCGATATTGACTTCGGGAGGCGCTACCAGATCAAGTCCACACCTTATTCGTTGCTCACTATGACATTCAATGTCTCAGTTTCTTCTGTAAACTTATTTCGAAAGTTACCTGGACTTATTACCTCAGAACTTGGAGACTTATTCCCTTAAGTTTTATTGAACTTATTCCTTATTCATTTGTAGAGTAACCTCCCTAACTGCCTTTGCCTGTGGTCACACAACCACAGCGAGATCCTCTACGATCGACTCTCCAGACGATCGAGGACTTTCGCGCAGTCTCTTCTAGACAGGCGCTCAAATTTTTCTTGGATGCTGCTTTCAAAGCGAGCATCCTTTTTCCGCTCCACTCAATTTTTTCGAGTGGTCGAACTTTGACGCTGCCTATGGTTGTGCACAGCCGTCCGAAGCTAACTCCACATTATTATTGGTTGTCACACTGTGGTCTTGTGCAGTCGTGCTAGCGACCATACCACAAGCGAAGCCATCGCACTCACTCTACAGGCTTGTGGACGCTATAACACGTTCATCAGATAACCATCTGATGAGCGAGAGACAGACATCGTCACGGCTTTATGCTGCCAGTTTTTGTATAGCTCGTACTTTCTATGCCATGGTAATCCAAGGAATACTTCAAATTTGGCATCCAAATCCAGCACGATGGAATCATCATCGTACTTTTTACCATCTAACGTGTATTGAATACCAACAACACGTTTATTTAACTGCTCCAGATGCGCCTGTTGCTACGCGCAGTGTCAACCTCATCCAAAGTGTATCGCTCTCAACGACCTTGAGCCTATAATCTTGTAGCGAATGACGTCAAATGAAATTGTTCGGCGCCACATAATAAATTAGGGGCTTTAGTGGCAATTTATTTGCCACTATATTTTTCAAGGTGTTGAAGCCAACCTCTTTACCTGGGGCAGTTACACACAATGTTTGTGTATTAGAAACAACTTTCGTCAAGATAATGACAGATTTTCTTGACATTGCTTTATCAGTAGGGTGCTCCGCTCCTATGACACCGACCGTTTTTTTACGATACGCCTCCGTTGCGATTTCGCAACAGCGTCGGATCCGCGTCCTCCGCTGTTCCGAGCGGGGGTTGGTCGTTTCACTTATAGTTCCTAGGCACTGGGCTGGAGCCCTCCTGTCCCGCTACAGAGATCGCTTAATCACGCGGTATTAATTTGAAGCAGAACAGGTGGGTCTTGGCAGAACCATCTGGAAGACTCTTAATGCACACAGTTACCTTTGCTCATCAATTGGATGACTCACGATACAACTAACTAAGTCTCGTGTACGCTGGGCATAAGCGATAAGGTTACGGTTGCCCTGTTTATAATCTAGGATCTCTGCTCGAGCCCTGAATTTGACACGTGGCGGCTCAGATGTTTTTCTGAGCCGGGTTTTGAAGACCTCATACGACTGAAACACATATGGTCGAGAATCTTGGGCCCTAAAGCCCACGATATGGCAACTCCGGCCATAAAAAGTTAGACATGCCAAACTTCACTTTCGTCGCATCGTCATTAATGCAGCGAGCTGTATAGGCAACGTCAAATTCGACATATAATTTTAGAAGGGAGTGCCTTAAACTTAGAGATGTCGATCGATAGGATTTCGGGTCGATGCGAATGCGTCGGCCTGATAGCAGCATGCAAATTCTGCTGCCTCAACAGTTTCATCTACTGAGCACCCAACTCTCTTGACTCCTGTTCGTGTTATTAGCCTTGCTAATGAAGTAAGGTTACTGCTTCTTGGGCCCCGTCGAGTTCATGTTGTATGCACTCGGCTATAGCTGCACTTTTGTCGTCTCGTTGCAGAGCGAACAACATTGCGCTAACAGCTGGCCCGCCTACGGCTGGACTCATACGTTCGACCACTCTCCATTCAAGGTCACTCAAATGAGTGAACCTTTCACGTGTTGCGAGAAGCCTTCTTGAAGGGCTTGAAAGCTTCCCTTTCTTGATTTAACATGTTTATGTAAAATCGAATGTGCGTGGCCGTTGAACGGACCACGAAGTGTACCAGGTGTAACGGGGCACCTTTCGCTAGGACAATAATAGTACTAGCCAACCAACACTGATAACAGTGACGGTGAGCTGCCTCGATTACTTCACGTACACTGAGTGCAGAGGAATGTAATAAGTAGCTAAGAAGTCTTAGCTACTCTACGTCGATTCTAAAGCTTTATTATGAGATAAAAGTAAATCTGTATATATATGTTTAAGTTCCTACGTGACGATCTCCAATCTAACTAATTCTAATAAATCAATATCAAACTATGTACAGCGCCTCCTTGCGCGCCGCCTACCCCTGTCTGGTTGTTTCGAGCTTAAATCAACCAATCAACAGAACCAATGTCGTGTTGCCCTAATATAACCAAATTTGGTAGAATCAAAAATATTAAGTCATATTTATTAAATGATTATAGTCGTAAAGAGCACACCCCATTTCAGTATAGCCACAGACCCTGGCTTACACCCCTAAGAAATTCGATGTCGCCACATACCCGGCCGACATCCCAAATTAAGTCGGTAAGATGTATTGCCCGGCACACCACTAATTTCGAGTGCTACTACAGTTCAAATCTTCTTGTGGAGAAAGCGGTCGTACGCAGGAGAGCAATCGCTTGCTTATCACTAGTACGCTCGGGATTCGACAGCGCTGGGGCTCCGTAGTATCGAAACCAAAGATGCAGCATGATCTGCCACCGCTTGAAGTATGCGATGAAGAAATTGAAATGTCCGTCGACAAAGCTCCTGCTGTACCCAAGAGTGAAACTTTAGTTGTGGCTTCGAAGGTCGATGCATCGCCACTGGTTGTGCTATGGCAGAGCGAGACGGAACCAGAGGCTATAGTAGTCGTGCCTGAAATTGTGGGGAATTTTTTGCTTCCTCATCAACGGGAAGGAATGCAATTTATGTATCGTTGATTGCGTGAATCGCGTGAAAGGTTTTGACGGAGAAGTTTAATTTTGGCTGATGAAATGGGCCTCGGAAAGACCATGCAGAGTATCGCATTGATGTACACGATGCTAATGACGAGCATGGACATGAAGCCGATAGTAAATCAAGCAATTATGGTGTGTCCAACATAACTAGTGAATGATTGGGACAATGAAATCATCAAGTGGCTGCACGGATGTGTGAAACCGGTGGCTTTGTATGAAGCAAAACGTGAGACAGTGATCAAGGTCATTAATCAGTTCATCACGAAAGGTTTTTCTGCTTAAAAGCTGATCATTTCGTATGAAACATTTCAAATGCATGCTCCTTAATTGCAGCACAAAAGAGTGCTGCGATTTTCTCATTTGTGATGAAGCCCGTCGAGTTAAAAATACAAGCTCACAGAATAACAGGGCGTTGTCATCGTTACCCTAACAAAAGCGTATTCTTTCATCTGGCATGCCGATGCGAAACGATTTGAGCCGTATTTTTTGCGATGGTCGAATTCACCAATTTAAACATTCTTGGTACGCCAAGCGAATTTCGAAAAACTTACCTTGGATCAATATTGATTGGACGCGAACCAAACTCAACCGACTGGAAACGGCAAGTGTCCTTGCTTCTGTACCCACCACCATGAGCGCAAGCAAGCCACACCTGTAACGGGGCACCTTTCACTAGCACTGGTAAGAACTACTTAACCTTACACTGATGACAGTGTAGGTAGGGTGCCTCGAAACATCACGTTTGCAAGAGTACAGAGAAAGGTTTCTAGGTAGCTAAGGGTCTTTAAGCTACCAAAATATAATTCAATGGATTTAAAATTAGGGAAAAGTAAAACTGTATTAATAATAAGTTTCTTACGTAAAGAACTTCTATCTACTGCTGAACTTATTATATTAATATCTAACTAAGTATGGCGCCTCCTTGAGCACCACAATCGTGTCTTGAAACAATTGGCGGGGTTGGTTTAGACTTAAATCAACCTATCAATACATCTAATGTCTTATTGCATCAGTAATACCGAATTTGGTACTATTGAAAAAATTTAAGTCATGATTAATGAAGATAGTAATCTTGCACTTTTTTATTTATTTTCTCTCTAAGAAATAATATTTATTATTAATATTATAGGAAATTTTACTTATGTAACGAGACACCCCGTTACATCACCCCCCCCCCCTTAACCAGTCGCCATAGTGATTGATGTAGGGTGACAGGAAAGATTATTGAGTCTTTTCCTGTAATAAGCATTTTTTGTTTTAATCAAAAACCGGTTTTATTTGCATTATGATTGTAATAAAAATACCGATTTAATCTGCATTTTGATTTTAGTCATATACCGATGTTATTTGCATTCTTGATTTTAACCAGAATCAAGATGGCGACAAACAAGTCTGAGCGCGTGGGCCGCGAGGCCGCTAAGCTGACAGCTGCACGGATCAGTGTACCTGTCAGTAAGGCAAACGTTTCAGTAGACGCTAATGCGTCTACCGCGGGGGATGTGCCCCCACTTACTAGCATTGGAGGTGACTGAGGTATGTCATCTGTTGATGATATTGTAGATGACGGAGAAAAGTCACCTACTACACCAATTGTAGGTGACTGGTCCAAGTCACCTGCATCGCCCGACTTAGAAGCGACTGAGAAGGCAGCCGGATCACCCTGGGCCGAGTCCGTTGAACCTTTGGGTTCGAGCGTGACTACTAAAGAGGTGATGACGACGTTTTTAACTCGTCAGATCTCTTTGGTGGTGAGTCATCATCAGATGACTTCGAGGGCGATAACCACTCTGGTGACGTTAGTATGCGTCACCAGGAACTACGTGGTCGCGAAGGTAAGAGTGCTGCTGGTGGTGTTAGTTTGCATCAACAGAAAGGAAGTGGATCAAGGGATCGCTCCCGGGGCCAAGTTAACTTAACGTTAACATGAGCCAACAGGAGAGGGACCGCAATGCGTTGCGGTTCGCTCCTGAAAAGAGGCTTTGGTTACCCTCTAAGAGAAACCTCATTTGTTGGTCTGGTATGACCAACGATCAATATCATATTCCGTTATTCGACTCATCCAGGCTTCACAAGCCTGGTGAGAATGAAACGGAAGTCTTCATCAATGCATTTACCGGCATCGGTGTTTACTTGCTTACGGGCAAAGGATGTCAAAACTTTGTTTCAAGCTTGGAAAAGTTTTGTGCAGAATGGTCAAAACATAGGCCGTAAGGTCTGGCTTGACAAGCTTAACGCTTTCCGAAAACTGCTCGAGAAACGGACCGTGGTCAGTGCTCGCTATAAGTTGCACCGTATGTCCAGAGAGGCAGGGATTCCTTGCCTCTCATGGGGGGACTCATGCCCATGCTGTTTTAAGGGTGCAGGTCATGCCCCTGCACCCCATCGGAGGCTCTTATCTCTTACGAGATGCGTCAAGGGATTGAGAGCTCCAATCTTTTTACGAGCGCGGGAAGCGCTCGTTCTCCGATGGACCTTCTGCCGAGGAGGATGGGTCTCGTCGTACTACAGGACGAGACCGTGAACGTCTAACATCAGTTGGGAGCGAGATTCCCAAGTATCATGCGAGGGTGGATGCCCTCGCCAACGAACGAGATAACTCGCTCTAACCCCTTTTGCTTCACGGTGGTTCGAGAAACTTTCAACAAGAAAGCGCTTCTCACCACCTGAATTTATCAATGAATGTGGGGGGGGGAGATCGGGTTCGCCTCGTTTGACCAGTCCCGATTCAACATCGTGATTTGGATCACACCCTTGATTATTTAAAGGAGAATCTTAATCACGAGCGATCCCGTCGCCGCACGTTAGCGGTGACGGTCGATAATGTTTCTCGTGACCAGTTAAAAGGTTGTGCTCAGATTGCGACTGAACAACTGGCGAACAAAAGGACACATCAGTCCCTTCAAAACGAGCTATTAACAGCTCATCAGAAGATCTCTTCCTTGGAGGAAAGAGTGGATCGTCTGGTTTAAGAGAACCATACGCTGTTTCGAGACAATAAGTCTTTGGCTCGGAACCATCAGGCTTTGGCTGATGCTCTTGACCGTTCCGGTGTAATTAGGAAAAGGAAGAAGCCTCGTACTGATGGTACGGGCGGAGACGCCCAACATAAAACGTAGGATGCGTACGCATACTACGAGGCAGCTCGATCATGTATGCATTGCCTTGGCGATGTAATACACGAAGCGGGCCGATATACCTGGGCAGTAATTTTTTACTGCCTACATCGTCACCACGTGCTTTGGCAAATTTACCGTAGCCAGTAGGACTAGGTCATTAATTTTGAATCAAAGTATGCTTGCTGTTCCATTTTTTCAGAGTTTCCTTTCTGTCGGTCCACCGCATCAGCGATGGAATCCTGCACGAAATGGACCACTCCTTCTCTAGCCAGCAGGAAATCGGTTGGAAGGGGTGCGTTAGCCAGTAGAGCAACGCAAGACCAAGGCGATCTTTTTGTAGCTGACGGCAACAAGACAGCGATTATGGATAATCTGTTGACTCGGTTTTATTTTTGTTATCAGTGCGGCCAGCTCGTACTGCGAAGAAATTAATCACTTCATTATTGAGAGTAATATCATTCTTATTAAGAGTATTGTTTTCGATGTTGAGACTTTCAGCATCGTTGTCTACTTCAATATTAGTTAACTCAACATTGGTATCCATCGCATTGACCTTATGGCTAGTGCGTGATGAGCAAGAGCTAAAAGGCTCTTTGCTCGAGCAAGTCCCTTTCCCCCCTTAACTAAGAGTTACTCTCAAACAGGGTAGTTATATGTGGGTAACGTAAGTCATTCACGAAAACGGTGTATGCTTGGTAGAAGCATGCACTGAATTGCTGATGGCGAATTCTACGATCACAAGACTCGCTCCAACTCCTAAAAGAGTGAACGTATCCGCGAAGTATCTCTTGGAGAATACAATTTGCACGCTCCGTCTGACCATCTGTTTCAAGATGATCAGAAGTTGACATTTTTGACTGTGTTCCAAGTGATTTGAATATTGTTTACCAAAGTTCCGCCGTGAATCTAGGGTCTCGATCTGAGACTAGTTCACGGGGTAACCCATAGTGTCGAATAAAGACACGATCACAGCCTTTGGCTGTGTTCGACTCCGGGACGGCAGCAAGATGTACCTCTTGCTAAAATGGTCAACAAACACAGCTTTACCATTGGGTGTCTTCGGGGAAGCCGAAGACGAAGTCCATAGATACGGACTGCCAAGACTCTGCCGGAACAGGAAGAGATTGTAACGGATCACGGGATGAAGCGCTGGGGTTTACCCGTTGACAACCTTCGCAAGCACGTATGTACTTGCGGACGAATTCATACTGGCGTGGCCAGTAAAAGTCGCGACTTATCGTGAGATAAGTCTTCTCACGTCCACGATGACCACTTATTGGTGCATTGTTGTACTCAAACATGATGCATAGTGCAAATCATTATGGCAGGGATGATGACACGAGGTGTGTCGCCAGCAACGTCTATTTAAAACAATAAACCATTGCGTGTTGTATATCGATCTGTTGAGGATCGATACAATCTCGACAATCCCTTTTAAGATTATTTGGGTTGATTCCTAGTGTAATCCATCAACCCTTTAAGAGCCTTATCTTCTTGATAAGCTCTAATAACGTCGTCGAGTAATGTTGACGACGGAACACTTATTGTTGCAACAGTGTCCTTATGCTCACTGTTGATTTGCGCAGCCGGCTCAAAATCGGGCCGGCGCGAAATGGCATCAGCGACGACTTTAAGTCGTCCTTATTATACCCTACGGAGAAGTGATACTTCGCGAAGAAATATAACCATCTCGTTAATTTTTGCGAGAGGTGTGGACTGCTTACGGCCGTGCGTAAGGACGCATGGTATATATAATCAGTGAGCGGTCTATCTTCCAAGATATAGACCCTAAACTTAGCCAGTGTATATTTCATGGCAAGGAGTTCTTTGTCATGTACTGGATAATTGCGTTCAGCTGGTTGAAGCTGACGATATTGATAACAGAGGACGCGCTCTGCGGCGTCTGTGTCATAATGCATTAACGCACAGCCAATTGCAAAATCGCTGACGTCACAGACCACGCGAAATGGTCTGTTTTGGTCCGCAATCGCCATGATTGGTGATTGCATCAAGCTGTGTTTGATACCCTCAAAGGAGCGCTGACAATCAGCGTTCCATGACCACTTTACATTGTTCTTCAACAAAGCAGAAAGATGTACTGTCATTTCGGCAGAATTGCTTGAGTACTTGTGCAGGTACGCCGCTAAACCGAGGAAATGTTTAGGTCCTTTTACATCGACTGGCACAGGCCAATCGGTGATTGCCTTGATATTTTCTAAATCGGGGCGTACACCGTGCTCACCCACGATGCACCCAAGAAGTGGTATTTTGCTTGCAGCGAATATACACTTCTTGAGATTTTCACACAACTTATGCTTACACATATGTGTAAGAACCTTTCGGACGTGGGTACGATTTACTTCAATATCCGACTTTCCGTTCATGGCTCTGCTATGAACGAAGACGTCATCAAAATAACTCGGTGCAAAATCCCGCACCGATCTCAACAGATTGGTTACACATCTGTTAAATGTCGCAGGGGCATTACTAAGTCCCTGTGGCATGATTAACCACTCCCATTGTATACCGCTTGGGGTGCTAACTGCTTTGAACAAAATATCTTGTTCACCCATAAGTATCTGGTAGAATCCATCCGTCAGATTTATTGACGAAAAGATAGTACAGTTTGACATACCATTAATGATTCCGTCTTTTCGTGGTATCGGCGTTTGAGCCGGTACAATTGCAGCGTTCAGTTTTTTTTGAAAGAATGCACTATTCGCCATCCTTCTGTTGCTTTACGCACACAGAAGGTCGGAGAGCTATGTGGGAAGTTGATTTCCTCACATGACCCGCTGCTAAGCGTTCGCAAAGAGTTTTTCTTATCGCTAATACTTGTATACGAGGCAATGGCCATTGCTTCATGACACAATATTTCGAACCTGGGATGAGATCGCTTTCGTGTCGAGGGACTTTATCCTTAGGCAACTCGTACGGTACTGATTCAGGGAAGACATCCTTTATCCCCTTTGATTGTTATAAAGAGGGTTTGTCTTCACATACTCCCAGGATTGGGACGTAAAACGTTTAATCCGAGCCTTCTCATCGAGGACACTTTTGTCCATCGATGAGCTATGAGAATCCATTGTTCTCAGGAAATACTATTGCCGACCGAATGTCGGCTACGTAGCTTACATCTGTGACAAGTACGCAGATCTGCTTGACTTTGCCACTACGCAGATCACGCAAGAGCCGTTTCGGCTCTAGCGTTGGCAATTGTGTTATCTCCGAAGTTAATATCGAAGGCGCTAATAGATCAAGTGTTTAAGCGCCTACACTTGATCTATTTTTTACTAAGACATTGATTGTCTCAGTTTATTCTTTGGAACTTATTTTTAAAGGTACCTGGGAACCTTTGACCACAGGTTTCCGGGGACTTATTCCTATAAAGATTATTTAAGAAGTATCATCCACAACTGCCTCTAGCTGTGGTTGCGCTACCTCACCGAGATCCTCTACGAACAACTCTCCAGTCGATCTAGGACTTTCGCACTGTCTCTTATAGACTGGCGTTTTAAACTTTCTTGGATGTTGCTTTCTAAACAAGCATCCTGTTTCGTACTACTCAACTTATTCGAGTGGTCGAACTTCGACGCTGCCTGTGCTTGTGCACAGCCGTCGGTTACCAAGCCCACGTCACAATGGTGGACCTTCGACGCTGCCCTGTGCTTGTGCACAACCGTCGGGATCTAACTCCACAATGTATCGGGTTATCACACTGAGGTCATGTGCAGCGTGCACACGACCGAACCATAATTGAGGCCATCGCACTCACTCGTAGGACATCCACACGCTTGTGGACGCTCCAAGACGTTTATCAGCTGACCATCTGATGACCAAGAGACAGGCATCGTCATGGCTTAATGCTGCCATTTATACATGGCTCGTACTTTCTAAACCATGGTATCCAAGGATGACATCAAATTGTCATCCAAATCTAGTACGATGAAATTATCATCGTATTGTTTACTCTTTGACGTGCATTGGATACCAACTACACGTTTCTTAGCCGTTACAGATGCGCCTGTTGCTAGGCGCACTGTCATCCTCGTTAGAGGGATATCGCGCTCAATAAATTTGAGCCTGCGATATTCTAGCGATTGGCGTCCATTTTCGTTATTCGGCGCGACACAATCGACTAGGGACTTAAGCGGCAACTTAGTTGACATTTTTATTTCAGGGTGATGCAGTAGTCCTCGTCCCGTGGGGCAGTTACACACAATGTTTGTGTGTGAGGAGCAACTTTTGTCAAAAGACCTGCAAATTTTTTTGACGATACTGGATTAGTAGGGCGCTCCGCACCTACTGACCCCGACCGTTTTTTTTTCGATCCGCCTCGCCATTGCGATTTCACAACAGCGTCGGATCCGCGTCCTCCGCTGTTCCTAGCGAGAGGTCGGTCTTTTCGCTCAGTGCTGTTAGGCGCTGGCCGTGGGGCAGCACACTCATAGGTGTAGTGTCATTTTTTGACAACGATTACATTTCTGTAATCGTTTCTAACTTGAAGAGCGAGGTTTCTTGCTCTCAACATATGAGAGATCCATGGGTTCTGAGCACCCGTTTTCTTGTCGTCTCGGTGGAAGATAAGCAACTGAGTGGACAAAACCCTGTTTAAGAACTAAGGTCCTCCTGTTCTGCTATTAAAATCGCTGGGTCTAGCGACTCTAAATTTAGCCGGAACAGGTGGGTCTTAACATGACCGTCTGCAAGACCTTTAATAAACACAGTTTACTGTGTTTGTTCATCTATTGGATGACTAACGATACAACTGACCAGGTATCGTGTATGTTGGACATAAGCGTGAATGTCACGCTTGCCCTGCTTCATATCCAGGAGCTCGGCTCGGGCCCTGAATACGGCACGTGGCGGCTCAAATGTTTTCTGAGCCGGGTCTTACGACCGGGTCGAGAAGCTTGAGCCCCAAGGCCCAAGATCTGGCACGTCCGGCTAAGTTGGACATGCCAAATTTTACTTTCGTCGCATCATCACTGATACGACGAGCTTCTATGGCGTCGTCTAACTCGACGAACTATCGTAAAAAGAAGTCGCCATCGACTGCCCTAAACTTAGCTGCTGCCTCAATAGTTCCATCTGTTGAGCACCCTGTTCTCTCAACAACCCTGTGTGTTGAGAGCCTGGCAACTTTCTCTTGACCTTTCATCGGAATTAATATTTGATATTCTTTTAAAGGAAATAATATTTATGTAACGGGATATCCCATTACGCGCTTCATGTAAGCGGGCACGTCGTAATGCGGCCACGCTCTACTTAAGCACACACCCTAGCAAAGCGAGGAAGCGTTAAACCTGCTTCTCTTGCGTGCAGTGAGGTAGTTGTGGTAGGCGCGCAAGCGACCTCACCCAACACACTAAGAACTCTGGTAAAGTGTCGTCACGGGAGCGGTAATCCGTCTCCTCGTGCGCACTCACCAAGTAGGTAGTAATTTTCAGACTGATTTATATTTAATAGAATTAAATACAAATACCTATTTTTACCAATTAAAATGTTATCTCTATAGATATCATTTAATATGTATTGCGAGCGTATCTTTATAGATACCTCGCGTAACTGATGACGCTAGCCGTCATCATGGATGACGCTGGGCGTCATCCCTCCTAATGTGAATGCACCCATGTGCATCACATCCACAAGGGTTGGTCACAAATGTGCACCACACCCGAGTGTTGGGTCTAATTACTATTATTTAGTAATTGACCATCCCCTTAAGTACCAAATGTACTTAATGGGGACTGTGTAACATTAGGGCAACTCTAGCCCGTTACACCATCCCCCTCTTTAAGAACGAATTTACATTTTTAAATTCGACAGAGTAGAGAGAGGAACTGCGAGCAGCTTTACGCGCCGCTAGTTCACTCGATCACTCTCGCGCACGTGTTTCTATACACGGCGCCCAAGATGCCACCTAAAAGGGGCCACGTTGGTGGGTCGTCTGCGAAGACGCCCACACAACCTCGCACTAAGCGCACGCGCCGCGTTAATTCGCCGG
>NW_027152021.1:481770-504597 GCF_004359215.1 Bremia lactucae | reverse complement strand
GCAGAACTCATGCGTCTCGCACGCTGGTTCTTGCCATCGCCCTTTGGGAAGGGAGTCCTCTTGCTGGGCATTTTTGCCCCAGCAGGGACCCTGGCATAGCAGCGAGCCATCATATGGCCGCGCTTGCCGCATTTAAAACAGACCACGTCTGCATTGCCCAACTCCATAGGAGTGGCATCTGTCCTCTCGGCCGACGGCTTATACCAAGCTGTCGCCGAGGCACTGTTGTAGGATTGCTCCTCAACTAAGGCAATTTGGATTGCCTCTTCCATCGTCGACGGCACCTTTCTGAAAAGGGCCTGTCGCGATGGGCCATGCCGTAGTCCGTTCATAAACGTGGGCACCTTAATGTGCTCCGGAATCGGACCTACGGTTATGGATGCGGACAGCGAGCGCATCTCTTGCACATACTCTTGCAGAGATCGCTTCGCCTGTCGCGCCCCAAAGAAGCGCGCCTGAAGCAACACTTCGTTGTTCGGCGGCTGGTACATGGCGCGAATCTTATCCTTAAAGATCGCCCATGAGGGGAACGCTTTTCTGTCCGCCATAAGCGCCGAGTAAGCCCACTCTGAGGCCTTACCGCGCAGATGCGACATAGCGTACGACACCATCCGGCTGTCGTCCTCGATGAGCTGGGCGACACCACATTGCTCCACGGCTAAAAGCCAGTGGACAATCGTGTGCGCCGCAGTTCCATCGAACTTGGGCGGGTCCATCCGAATGGGCCTCGGCTGATGCGGCCGGGCAGAGAGCATCTCAACAGTCCTGTTGAGAGCCTCGCTCCGAGCCTGCTCATGCCTCAGCTCATCCTGAGTCTGAGTGACGGACTCCGCCGCAGCATGGCTCTGTTCCTCGGACGCGGCCATCCGCTGTCCAAGCACGAATGCCTCAAACTGCTCCAACTGAGCAACATCTTGCTTAGGAGTACTACCCAGGAGCCTGGCCCGGGCTTGTTCACCAAGTCCCTGCGCCATTAGCCCTGCCACCTCCCGATGATGTTCGGAGAGGTTGGGAAAATGAGCCCAATCAATATTGAGGCTCATCCTCACGTACACACGGAGACATGCGGGTCGTGGGAAGGATTTCAAGTGCTACCAAGTGTAAGCGGGCACGTCGTAATGCGGCCACGCTCTACTGAAGCACACACCCTAGCACAGCGAGGAAGCGGTTTGCACCTGCTTCTCTTGCGTGCAGTGAGGTAGTTGTGGTGGGCGCGCAAGCGACCTCACCCAACACACTAAGAACTCTGGTAAAGTGTCGTCACGGGAGCGGTAATCCGTCTCCTCGTGCGCACTTACCAAGTAGGTAGTATTCTTCAGACTGATTTATATTTAATAGAATTAAATACAAATGCCTATTTTTACCAATCAAAATGTTATCTCTAAAGATATCATTTAATACGTATTGCAAGCGTATCTTTATAGATACCTCGCGTAACTGATGACGCTAGCCGTCATCATGGATGACGCTGGGCGTCATCCCTCCTAATGTGAATGCACCCATGTGCATCACATCCACAAGGGTTGGTCACAAATGTGCACCACACCCGAGTGTTGGGTCTAATTACTATTATTTAGTAATTGACCATCCCCTTAAGTACACAAATGTACTTAATGGGGACTGTGTAACATTAGGGCAACTTTAGCGGTTACACTGCATGCCACGCAAGTACTGTTGTTTCTCTGTTTTAGCGTGTCGAGACCGCGTCTCTTTAAGTGCTCTCCTTTTGGTATTTACTATCACTGACACAATTTCTGTGACGAGTTCCACATTCGTTTTAAGCAATCATATCGTCCTACAAAATGGATTGATTCATCTATAATTTGTTGACAACACGATTGAAACAGTTGCATATTCTGGTAGTCTTTGCAGACGGCAATGGTTTTTATTGGATTATACCTCATAGGTTCCTATCTCGTTTAATTCTTTTAATATTGCTTGACAAGCTTTTGCATTTCAAGCTCTAGGCCGCTGGCCGCTTCCATACTGCCAGCCAACCACCTGTGAACGCATTTAGCTGTTGGGTGGCTTGCTGCATAGTGTTAAGATGAGCACTGAGCTCCTGTAGAGACGTAGTTGCAGCAGTGATGGCCGTCACGCATTTCTCATATGAATCGATGCGGCGCTGGACACTGTCCAGGTATTCGCCACGGACGATCTGTTGAGTGTCTTCCTGGTCAATTAAGCTTCTCTCTGATGCGAGCAGTGTACCAGATGTCACCGCCGATCCGTTCGCATGTAACGACATTAATTTTCTACTTCACGAGTCAATGAAAATTTGTGTTTTCCAAATTAAAACTGTATTTAGCACAACTTAAATTGTTTTGCACAACTTGAAATTGTGTTCCTCGATTGCGTCAACAATGAACCTCGCTATGGCGTCACGCAAGATCTCCTCGCAAAGGGATTATGATTAACGATTGCTGAGGCAGCCAGTAAATGTCAGTGTAACAATAACCAGCTAGCCTTCTACAGCATTGCGCCAATCTCGAATAGCAGGACTTCGTAAGGAAATCAAAGAGCGCAATGCTGGGGCCTTTGTTAACACCATGATATTCTCCAGCTTGTATGCCTTGCCGACAGCGTTTTCGCGGAAGTATGGCTATGCTATAATCATTCGCAGGAAAGAATTAATGAAACAGAGCAACACGAACGCATCGAGCTTGAGCTGGGTTGAGATGCACAGGTTTGTTGGATCAAGCACCCATCTGTCGTAGACCATGACACATACACCGTGATCGAATTTACACCAAGTAATCGTGAAGCTTGTAAGGAAAATGGCTAGAAGACTCAGGGAATTAATTCCGCGCCGGCGCGAACTCCAGTGTATGTGGTGCAAACCCGGCTTGATACCTCGCTTATCATTTTATTTTCATTTTTCACGAGGGTGGAGACGCCACATAGCGGGCGAAAGGTACTACTTGAACTGTTTATGGTACGCATTCACTAAAATTTTAGCTTGCGCATCTATTTAGTCTCAGCGTTGAGGGTCAGCAACGTAAGTAAGCAAAACGGCTACAAAGATGCCAGCCGCCCTGGACGGATCGCTCAAAGAAATCTTACGACACAATATTCTGGACTAAAATGCCGCTTTAGTTGGGCTAACTATATGCTTATATCTTATGCGCTGCCGGAGTATTGTACTGCCAAGTGCAACCATCAGTTAAAATAGTCCGCCACAATTTTCCAATCACTTTCTTGTAAAATCATTGAGCAACTTAACTTTGTTTGTCACAATGTTTAATTGGTGTTGCTTGCGTTCGCAAGTGCCTGCTTGACCTGAATTTTCGGCGATAGGTAGCCGCGCTTGTCATAGTTGGTGTAGTATGTGAGCTTCTTTGGATTCGGACGCGCCGGCTGCGGCAGTATTTCAAATTTGTGCGGCTTAAGCAGTGCACGCAGCGCTAGACGGTTGTGGTAAACTGACGTGATGGTGCCACCAACCGCCTCCACAGCCTTAATGGCTGACTTAGAGGCCTGTGAGACCTCAATATCGATTTTGGCTGTGAGATGCTGACCTCCATTACCTAAAAGCTTAATGCCGTGCTTGACACGTGAGCAGGTCGCAAGTCCTGAATCTACAAGACTCTTGATTGTTATCGTTTTGTTAGCGTCCAGGCGACCCATATCCACAAAAAGCTGCAGCTTGTCCAGGTTCACAGTCTCCATAGGCGTAGCAAAATTGTTGTTAAAGCCACGTTTGGGCACACGTTGATACAAAGGCGTCTGTCCACCTTCAAATCCGGGCCCACGGCCAGAACCACCGCCAGAGCGCGCCTTTTGTCCCTTATGTCCGCGGCCCGATGTCTTGCCCTTGCCTGAGCCGATACCGCGACCCAACCGCTTCCCACGTTTGTGAGCCCCATCGTTGTCACGCAAAGTATTGAGGCGCACAACTTCAAATGCGGAAACAGGAGGAGCAGAGCTGGCAAATGCCACACGAACGCCACAAATTGCAGGCAACGTCCGGTCCAGCGCTTTAAATTTCCACATCGACAGTAAACGATGTGGTCGGTAACACGAATTGATTATTATCGATGATCGTGACCGTCATTTATAATGAATGTATTATTATTTATCAGAAAACGTGTTGCAATTAATAGTATTTTGGAGACGTCATTCAAAATAAATTAGTGCCTTAATCGCAGGCAAAAATATTGAGCAATTTAAAGTGAGCAATACATAATTTGCTTAATCTGTACATTAATGTAAGTGAAATTGCCAAAACACCTTTGCAAACCGACTTTCCGCTGACAGAATAAACGATTAAAGATTGCGTTAATGTAGCGGAGCTACCTCGCTCTTCAAGTCAAAGGAAGACTTTTAGACTCAAAGCGTCTATTAATTCTATAGAACTAAAGAATTTACGACTCAGGGAGTCGTACAAGCTAATTAAGCTTAATGAATCCTGGTTTAAGGGATTCAGGGGTTCGTAGGACCTAGTGGCAACTAGTGCCCGAGAGTACGTACCTTAGAAAGGCTTCTATCTCTAACAGATCAATGCGCAAGCCTTAGGAAGGCACTAGACGCTTTAAGATTAAAAGGGTAACTGCACTTTATTGTATTATTTAAATTTAAAAACCTTACCCTAGCTAATTTAAAAAGAGATATCGGCCGCCAGATCTATGTCTGGCAGCGACTGCATTTGTTACCCATAATAAATGAGATTTTAGTAATTATCTTTTTTAATATAGGATAAAGGGTATTTCACCCATAAAGTAAACGTACCACAACAACGGTTTCAGCAACCGATGTGTGCCCCATTACCCTCCCCCACCAGACTGTAAACAGCGAGTGGCAACATTCGCTTCATTTCCTCTTTGAGGTTGGAACATTAACAGCTAACCGTTTGGTTGTGGTTTGCTTTCCTGTGTCCCATAACAACTAAGCGTGAGTCGCAGACTCTTAGCACCTTCCTCGGCGATGAAGGAATGGTGGAACTAGAAAATTTACACTCCATCGGCGAATGAGGAAAAGAGCGTCGCTCTTACATGCCTCCTCAGGAGGATATGCGCCGGCGGGCCCCAAATCCGTTCCCAAAACGTGGTGCCGCTGATGTCTTAACTGCATTGCGAGGACACAGGATCCTGAGTCCAACATTATCACTAATTCGCTCAATGAAGAGCAATAGTAAGCAATCATCATAAAGGAACAAGCTCGTCGTCGAGCTGCAGAGATAGCGAAAGCGAAAGCTCAGAGTGAATAACGATTCACTCCGCTTACTGTGGAAGAGCATCTCAAAGAGATCAAGGATCACAGCTTGGCCATTTGCATCTCCGGTCCCACAGCGAGAACGCCGGAGGAGATCGCTGCTCGCGACGCCTTCATCAGCGATACCTTACGCAAAGGTAATGACGCGAAACAGTATCTGACGCGTTTGCGTGATCAGGCCCGTGGGGCTTCGGTGACCTCAATGAGGGAATTCCCGATCGTTTTGTTTCCAAACGAATCAAGAAGCGAGAACTAAGTTTCGTGTGAGAACTGGGTCCATCGGGCCTGCCGCCTCCGATATATTTGGAAGTTAGAGTCTGCGGATGTGGCTGATGTTCGTCTGAAACGGAAGCTTCTCTTCGATTTCGCCAAGCTTAAGGCCAAAGGCCAGTTACGTTCGGCACTTATGCCACAAAACGAGGATAGGCGTAGCCAATATTTAGTGCTTCGATTAACCGTGCAACCAAAGCATTTGATGCTCTAAAGCACGAGGTGCACCTTCTTCGCGAGGGCCTTGCTCGGGTTGAGGGCTCTTTTGAGGCGATTTAACACCGTATTTAATGCTGGAACGTCAGCAACCTCGTTTTGAGGGTCGGCTGGACATCCTGGTGCGGATGCAGCAGTCTGCGACACGGCCGTCTTTTTCGGCGCAAGCGCCTCCAAGTCCACATGGGAAGGGTTCCTATATGGCTTAAGCAAGCCAACGTAGAACTTTGGGTGTGTACGCAGCGTGCTAGGAACGTTTAGCGTATAACCTAGGCCCTTCTTGGCCACGACCGTAAATGGTCTAGTAAAACGAGAACGCAATTTGGTCTTGTAGGACCGCTGAAACCAAGCTGGTGGGTAGATTTTTAGCATTCAATAAAGCTCGGTCTCCGACCGCATAAGAATTAACACAGCTTCTGCCTTTGGCATCTGCTTGTTCTTTTTGTTTGGCTTGGCTATCACCCATCGTGTCCCGTACATGTCTTCAGACACTAAATCGCGTCGCGAAAAACTCGCCTACTTGTTTCCGAATGGAAAAAGGGCTGATATCAGCAAGCCTATCGGCTAATTATCCCCACCAAACCCAGAGCCACGCAGTGGTAACGTTAACGGAACGCGTGGGTGGGTGAGACCGTTGGTATAGAACGAAGTGTAGCCTGCAGAGGCATGGGCAGCGTTATTTAACGAAAATTCCACCACTGGAAGCATTGAGCTCCAGCGCTTTGGATTGACGCGATTGACACGGTCAGTTTGACCATCGGTCTGCGGATGGTCCGCGGTGGACATGTCCAATCTGGTACCAAGCACTCGAAAAATCGATTTCCAGAATTTACCCGTGAAACAGGTCTCGATCAGAGATAAATGCCACTGGCAAACCGTGTTGTCGACACACGCGATCGATGAACAGCCTTGCTGTAAATTCACCATCAACGGTATCCGGCACAGCCGCTACGTGAGCCATTTTGCTTAATCGGTCAATAAAGACCACTATGCCGGTGTTACCGACTGAACCTTTCGGTAGGCCGAAAATAAAATCCATACAATGTACTCGCAACACCCTGTGGGTACGGGCAGACTTGCCAGTGGACCCATTTATAAAGTTTAGGCCACCAATAAATCTGGCTTACAAAGCCGTTGGTCTTTTCTCTACCGAGATGACCACCAAAGACAGTATCGTGTGCCTCATAGAGGATTAAACTTCAAATCCTCATCATGAGGAACAACTACGCGCGGAGAATCCGCAGGGTCCGTGCAATAAAGTAACAGGCAGTTATCGACAGAAAATCGATGTAACCTTGCACGCAAACGTACCTACAATTTGAACCCGAGTCAGTGCTCTTAAGAGTTTGTAGCAGAGCTACACACTGTTCACGTAAGCCGAACGTATCGATTCAGTAATAGGCGACATTATAGATGTTAAATGAGAGAGCTCATAATCCGTCCTGCGTGATAACGCATCAGCCGAAGCATTCTGCTTGCCAGGCTCATACTTCACCTCGAAGTTTTATTCGACGAAAAATGATAGCCATCGGGCCATTCTCTGTGTGAGCTGGGGCGATAAAGTCGCAGGGCGTAATGACGCGTGATCTGTATATATCACAAACGGCTTAGAGCCTAGCAGATGAACTCTGAATTTGACAAGAGCATACATCATTGCAAGTAAATCTTTGTCATGAACTGATTAGTTCTTTTCCGCAGCTTTAAGCTGTCTAGACTCGAGCGCAATTACACGTTCACGCCCATCATCATCTGTTTGTAACAGAGCACTGCCAATGGCAAAGTTCGATGCGCACAGACGACACTGAAAGGCCAACTTGGATCTGGCAGTGCCAGAATCGGGGCATGGATAGGACTATCCTTCACTTCTTGAAGAGCATTATGCTCTTTGCTAGTCCAGCACCATCTGTATCCTTTTAAGGAGACTAGATAATGGCCTAGCCATATCAGCGTAATTCTCGCTATAAATTTGTGTAAATAATTGGCGAGACCCAACCACTTACGCAAATACTTTTGGTTTTTAGGATCCGGCCAATCTACTATGGCTTTTACCCTTAGCGGAATCCGCTCTAAGGCCTCGCTTTCCAATGAAGCACATTAAGAAAGGAATTTCTTCTGCGCCAAAAATGCATTTAGATGCATTGGCATACAATTTCTTTGTGCGCATACACTCGAGCACTGCTCGCAAATGGTCTAAATGGTTTTCCATATCCGACCGACCCTGCTCCGCACGACTATGGACAAAAATGTCATCGAAATATGTCTTTACATAACCTCGATGAGGCCGAAACAGCTGCGTCACTAGACGCTTTAATGTTGCCGGGGCGTTGAAAAGCCCTTGTGGCATAACCATCCACTTCCATAACATGCCGCTTGAGGTGCTAGCCGCTGTAAGCGGGATATCGCTAGCTCGCATGAGCAGTTGGTAGTAACCATGGACTAAGTCCAATGCACTGTACATTGTACATCCCACCATATTGTTTTGAAGAACATCCTTTCTAGGAATGGGGTTTTGTGCTGGTATAGTGACAGCATTAAGCTTATTATAAGCATGTACAATGCGCCATTTACCATTTGGCTTTTTGACACAAAATGTCGGTGTCGAATGAGGAGATTTGCTCTCTCGTACCATTCCAGCCTCGTGCTTAGCACGGAAGAAGTCGTCAACGACGTCACACTGTTCCTTTGGTAAAGGCCACTGGCGTGTGACACAATATTTGGTTCCAGGAACCAAGTCAATTTCATGACGGACCCGGAGGTAAAACAGTTGGTGAATTTGTACATACCAGGTCCTGTTTTCGTTCACCTCCTAGAGATTCAACAGAGCCCAGGCCTTCCCCACTAGGGCACCCCGCTCCTACTGGGTATCGACGTTTTCCTGCACCGTACCAGATTTCTGGTATAGGTCGGAATGGTGCTCTTTCGAACTTTACGAGTATTGTGTAGGGGGAAGGCCGGACGTAAATGTTCGTGCTTCCGCATATATAACATCTACGGATGTTCTTATGCTGTTCCACAGCTTGAAGTGTCTCTTCTTCTTTTCTCAACGAGGTTTATATCCATGGGTTCCAGTCTACTAGACGGTGCCCATGTGCTCGAAGAGCTTGTACGGTAAACAGGCGCGCTAACACGAGCAGACTTAAGTCGAACTCAGCGCTTGCGCAATGGCAACTGTTTCTTCGAAAGTAGCAGGATGGGATCGGATAACTTCGTCCGGGCAACACCCTCATTGAGACCCCCCGATAAAGATTGTTACGACAATTGCTTCTTGCACCGGGTCAGATTACTCAACTCCTGGACATAGTCCCCTAGGGTTCGTCTACCCTGTCGAGTCGCTATGAGCTGTGATCGCATGCGAAAAGCCTGATCAGGTGGTGCAAACATGCTGGTTATTTGCTGTTTCAGCGAATCCCATGAGAAAAAAGCGTCGTTTATGGACGTGCTGCATGAGAGTGCCCACTCCGTCGCTCCCTCCGGGCTTAAGAATGACCATAGCCACCTTATGTCGTTCTGTTAAGAACAAGGCGAGGTCAATGGACATCTCCATCTGCTTAATCCAAAAAAAGAGGTTTTGTCCCTCTTTCCCTCAAATGTCTTCACATTGACAGCTAGAGAGCGAGTCTTAGGCTCTGGATCAGGTATAGAGATGTACCGAGTTGGCATAGAAGCCGCAAGGTGTCTTGAACCTGTCCGATCAGGGAAGATTCATATTGCATGAAGGCTTCAAACCTTGCATGCAGGATATCTGGTCCCTGGGACATAATGAACTCTATATGCTCAAGCCCAAACGATGTTTTGAGCTTGTCATACGCTGTGCGTTGCGCATCCGAAAGTTCTGGAATCATTTTTATTTGAGTGAAGCCTTAATCTTATAAAGACTCAGGCGTAGATTGACTACGAGCGCTACCAGGTGCAGCGGAGCTACCTCGCTCATTATGTCAGAGGAAGACTTATAGACTTAAAAGTCTATTTGTTCTAAAGAACTGAAGGGTTTACAACTAAGGGAGTCGTACAAGCTATTAAAGCTTAATGAATCCTAGTTCAAAGAAATTAAAAGGTTCGTAGAATTCAGTAACAACGAGTGCCCGAGAGTATGTACCTTAGACAGGCTTCTGTCTCTCACATTTCAATGCGCACGCCTTAGGAAGGCACTATACGCTTTAAGATAAAAAAAGAACTGCACTTTATTTCATTAATTAAATATTAAAACCTTACCCTAGCTTATTTAGAAAGATATATCGGCCGCCAGATCTATGTCTGGCGGCGACGACATTTATTACCCATAATATTAATGGGATTTTAGCAACTAACTATTTTAAAATAGGATAAAAGGGTATTTTACCCATATAGTAAATGTACCACAACAACAATTCACCAACCGATGTGTTCCCCATTACTATTAAACTTCTCATTTGAAAGGGATGTCAAGCGTGAAACAGAATGCACTGTTGCAAGAATATTGTTTTCTATAAGAGGATCAATTAATATTATTTCTATGAGAGGAAATAAGTAAAGAAGTACAAAACAATCATCATAATTATTTTTGACTGAATAGTTGTAATGTTACCAAATTTGTTATTATTGACGCAAAAATAGATCATTTCTATTGATTGGTTGATTTAAGCTTGAATCATCCGCGCCAATCGTCACAAGACACGATTGTGCGGTGCGCAAGTAGGCGCCATACATTATTAATTATTAATATAACAAAGTCAGGAGTAGATCGCAAAACATATCGGTGCATATCTACAGAGATGGCATTTATGATTGGTTAATAATGGATTTATATATTTAATATAACTAATTATGAATCAGTCTGGAAACTATTTCCTAGTTGACAAGTGCGCACGTGGTGCCGGATTACCGCTCCCGTGGCGTCACTGAAACTAAGGTTTCTAAGATATTCGTTCGGTGAGGTCGCTTAGGTACCTCACTATACGTGAGAGAAGACGGTCAAAGTGAGGATGAGCCTCAATATCGATTGGGCGCATTTCCCTTACCTCTCCAAACATCATCGGGAGGTGGCAGAGCACTTGGCACAGGGACTTGGTGAGCAAGCCCTGGCCAGGCTCTTGGACAGTCGTCCTGAGCAACATGTTGCTCAGTTAAAGCAGTTTGAGGCGTTCGCGCTCGGACATCAAAGGGCTGCGTCCGAAGCACAGAACCATGCTGCGGCGGAGTCCATCACTAGGATGAGCTTAGGCGTGAGCAGGCTCGGAGCGAGGCTCTCAACAGGACTGTTGAGATGCTCTACGCCCGGCCGCATCAGCGGAGGCTTATTCGGATTGACCCGCTCATGTTCAATGGAACTGCAGCGTACACTTTTGTCAACTGCCTGTTAGCCGTGGAGCAATGCAGTGTGGCGTAGCTCATCGAGGAGACACTCGAGTGGGGTCGTGCGCCATGTCCCATTTGCGCGGTAAGGTCTCAAAGTGGGCTTACTCGGCGCTTATGGCGGATGGAAAAGTGTTCCCTTCATGGGCGATCTTTAAGACAAAATTCGCGCCATGTATAAGCCGCTGAACAGCGAAGTGTTGCTTTAGGTGGATGGCGCGTGGTTCATGCTTACAATAAGCTGAACACGGCGACCATACCGGCTCAATCGCCAATCCCGCAGAAAGATGTTTTGTTGAATTCCATGGGAAAGTCAACTATCTTTTCGACGTTAGATTTAAAGGATGACTACTATCAGGAACTCATGAGAGAGTCTGATGTAGCCAAAACGGCATTAAGCCCACCAAGCGGTATGCTTTGGGAGTGGCTTGTGATGCCCCAAGGTTTGAAAACGCACCAGCGACAACCAACCTAGTGGAGGCTCACGTGATGCGTCAGCACCGTGCCTACGCGCCCCATTACTTTGACGATGTATTCGTTGTATTCGTGCATCGTAGGGCCGAGGACGGGCTGAGCGCAATAGAGTCGCGCAAGTGGTTTTTAGACGCTGTGTTGCAGACTTTGAAGGACGCCCAATTGTACGTCAACTTGCAAAAGTGCGTCATTGGGGTCCCTGAGATTCCTGTGCTGGGTTGCATCGTAGGTACACATGGTGTACGCACAGACCCAGACAAGGTAAAATGAGTAAAGGAAATGCCAATTCCACGGCATGTGAAGGATTTGCACCGATTCCTAGGGCTCCCTAATTACTTGCATAAATATAGCAGGAATTATGCGGAGCAAACTAAACTATTATCTGACCTCGATAAAAACGACGCAGAATTGGTTTGATTAAAAGAACACGATGTTGCGTCACATCAGTGAAGCAATATCTTGTAGAGGCACCCGTCTTGGCATTGCCAGACGCGGATAAGCACTTTGTTCGTCTGCGATGCAAGCAATTTAGCAATCGGCAGTGCGCTCATGCAGAAGGATGACGACGGCGTTGACTGTGTCATCTCTTAGCAGTTCCGGTTTTCAAAAGCCGCTGAACTGAATTACACTGTGCATGACAAGGAGTTACGTTCAATAAAGTATGATCTAAGTTATCCAACAGCAGGCGACAATGTTCGTCCTGACCGTAGCTCTCCTTAATTTTGGAGACCAATGAGTTCGTCACGTGGTATGCCTTCATGGCTGCCAACGTTGACGACTCAACTTGTGCTTTAGCACCAGACACATTTTCCTTGTGTCTTGCCTCGAAGTCTGTTTTGCGCGATAACGCGTCAGCCAAGACATTCGACTTACCCGGCTTGTATTCAACTGTGAAGTTTAATTCGGAGAAGAATGTAAGCCATCTTGCCATTCTAGGCAAGAGGTGCCGTGAGTTTCTAGCGGTCCGCAGTGATGCGTGATCCGTATAAAACCACAAATGGTTCGGTGCCCAATAGATGCACTCGAAACTTAACACGGTGGACGAAAGGTTTCCGTTCCGTCGCACCTGAAAGCTAAGTTGAGTTGCTTTAGCTACAGCCATGAACTTGTATGGCATCAGCTGTCACATTGTGATCCCTTGAGAATCTAAATCCCACACATATCTCAAGCTGAAAATACTTCACGAGCTCCATGGTGCACCATCGAGTGGGCAGCTCGGCCGTGAAAAGACATTCTTACGAGTGTCAGAGATATTTTCAGAAATTTGTCCTGTAGTATTAATATAATTTTTTATTATTTTTTAATTAATGCTAATTAATAATTTGTTTTTTTTGATAGAAAATATTCATAGTCAACAAAAATAAGAGGCTATAATTTGAAATTTAGAAAGAAAAAAAAAGTTTTGATACTAAAAAATCAATTTAATTTTGAATTTTGGTGGCCACACATATATCGATGAGTCGCCAACTATATTCGCTCCTGCGAGCAGTGTCAGCGCATTAAGCCTGCACTGTCCAGCAGTGCACCATTGAAGCTGCTGCCGATTCCAACGGATGTTGAAAGTCGGTCAGTCTGGACTTCATGTTTGCTGCCTGACCACAAGGGTCGGACGTGGCTCGTCGTCTTTGTAGACAGACTGAGGAAATGGTGCATTTAGCACCCTGTAAAACATCGATCACAGGCAAGGAGGCAGCTCTCTTGTTCCTGGATCATGTATACCGACTACACGGGAAGGCCGAGTCCATAGTATCGGACCAAAACCCACGTTTTACGTCTGGTTTTTGTTTTTGCGCTGCTAGGTAGCAAGTTTTATATGTCGACCGCAGATTATCCCCAAACAGATGGCCAAACAGAACGGGCCAATCGGGTCGTGGCGGATGTATTACGCACGATAGCGACTCGCAAAGAATGGAGCAAAAATTGCCCTTTGTGGAGTTCGCTACAAAAAACAGTTTCCACGCCAGTACGGGTGAGACACCGTTTTATATAGACGGACTGCGCCATCCTCGGAACGCCAGTCTCGTTTGTGCGCAGCCCGAGTGTTAGTGAGGGAGGGCCCCTCACTACGCTCGGTGCGAAAGAGGGAGATAGTTTCGTCAATATGTCGATGACCCGCGATGGTATCATGTCAACGAACGAAACTTGCCTTAGTGACCCTGCTGGTTTAGCAGTGGCCAGTATGGAGTCACGGCAAGACATGCTTGTGCTTCCAAACAATACTGATGTTTCGTTATTTACAACTACGTCCTATGACCAACCTCTCGGCGGTGTCATATGCGAGTTTGATGCTAAAAGCGTGAGCGAGTCTCAACGCTTTGTGGATGAGCAATTAGCCATCACACGAAGAGTCCGTGATGCGATGGCAAGTGCACATAATGCTGCCAAGGCAAGTAGCGTCTTCATTTTTAACATTTTAGTACTGCTGTGAAGATAAGCTGATAAGCAACACCAAAATCGTGCTCGTTTTTGCATGCAACAAGCCGAACCTTGAGTCGCTCAAGATCGTCGTGCACACCGGGCTTTGTTTTAAGCACTCATTTAAAGTGAAATGGTACATTGCTTGACCAAACGCAAAAAAACGTTTTTCAACTAGCGCTTCTATCTCTCACGCATGGCTATCTTCAAATATTCGCGCTTGCTGCTGCGGGAGTGCCCGCCAAGCACGTTTATATTCGTGAAAGCGGATAAGGAGTCTCACCTTGATATATTTTATAGGTGCCACAAGGCATGGACATTGTCGAAGTGACTTGGTAGAATTTAGGCGTGTTAAGTAAGAAGGAGTATAGTTAGAATTGTGCAAGAGCTTGTACGGCCTCAAGCAAACCGGTCGATTATGGAGTCAGCTTCTGCATGCCAAGTTGTGCGATACGGGATTTACACAC
Organism: Bremia lactucae; assembly: GCF_004359215.1. Classification (NCBI taxonomy): domain Eukaryota; phylum Oomycota; class Peronosporomycetes; order Peronosporales; family Peronosporaceae; genus Bremia; species Bremia lactucae. The sequence goes on along the minus strand of NW_027152021.1, from coordinate 490,213 downwards.
TGCGTGGCTAACAGGTGTCTCTACTGGAAGCGCGACGACAAGGACATTGTCGTGGTAGGTGCCTGTGTGGATGACCTGGTAGCGTTGCGGCTGGAGCTGACCAATTTTTCGCAAGTCTTTCAAGCCTGTCAGTTAAGAATATTGGCCGAAAGATAAAGTTTTTAGGAATGCGAGTGGTGCTTAGCGACCAGGGTAGCTATGTAGTGGGCCAGGAGGAGTCTATGACTGCTTAATACTTGAGCACGGGCTTTCAGATGCCAACTCTAGCTTGCGCCGAGTGGTGACGACTGTTACGATGTGCAAAAGTGAGGTGCAATAAGTGATAGCGCGTTGCTCGAGGTCGAAAGCAAGAATGAATTACCAGCAGTTTAGGATTTTCAGTCGCTAGTTGGGTCGATGCTTTGGGTGGCGAGATGCGCAAAACCCGACATTGTGTTTGCAGTTCACAAGGCGACGCGACAGACTCACCAGCCGCTGCTTCACTATTCGAAGTTTGCGAAGCGGGTGGCGCGCTACCTAAAGGGCACGAGATCGACGAGAATGAAATGAGGCCGAGCGAAAAAAGAGAGATACTGATTGTGCTCGAAAGTTACAGCGACGCCGATTTCGCCGCGGACAAGAATGACAGGTAGACACTGACCGGAGGTGTAATAATTCTCAAGGGTATGGGATTCAGCTAGAGTGCAATGAAATAGGTTGGCGTATCCCTATTGACGATGAAAGCCGAATTTGTGGTGGCATTGTTGTTCGCCCGAGAGCGGTTAGGCGTGCGCGAAATGCTATGCGAAATTGGCGTGGTGCCAAAATTGCACATGCTGATGCATGTATAGAATCAGGCTGCAAAACGGCAGCTTAAGAGAAAAGCGTCGTCGCTCAGGTCGAAACATATTGACGTTCGAGTCAGATTTGTTTGCGTTTTTGCCCGTCGTAGAATTGTGCTGGCACAGTTATGCGGTCGGAGAATGCTAGCTGATTTATTGATCAATGCACTCAACGCGACCAAGCTCGCTCAATTACGTGTCTTAAAGCGTGTCGGATAGGACGGTAAGTTTTAGCCGAAGAGGAGTGTTAGTGTTGGATAAGTTGTTTCACGCTAGTTACGAACATGCTTGAAGAGGCGTGTGAGGTAGGTGGAGTAGCGGCTAACGACTTAGCACCTAAAGGATTAGAAACTTATGTCAGTTTCGGCTGTAGTAATCAGCTCAGATAGACAAGAGAGGAAGAGAGGTAAGAAAATGACGCAAAAGAGTAATTGCAGAATTCTTTTATTTCAGTGCTACAGACTTCCTCTTTGACCCTAAGCAAGATTGCTAACGAATTTCAACCATAAGGTCTTCGGCGATTTTAATCTGCCGCATAACCGTTTTCCATAGAGTACAATACCTAATTCAAGGCCGGAGTAAAAAACTTCTTGGCCATCTGAAAAAGCAAAACATTTTTTCAAATCTTTAATTTCAGAAGGCTTTGCGGCGCAAAGCGCGATGGTGTAGGTACGACAGCCATGCAACACCTTTTTATTTGTATTTTTTTATAAGAATTAGCAAGAGTTGGTAAGGTTCTGCGCGCGAAAAGTGCTGCTGCCGGCGGACACAACCGAAGTTCGGTCGTCCTTGAATCGTCGAGCTTCAAGCCTTGTTAGGCGAACTTGGATGTCACTATCTAACTCGATCACCAGGTCCAGCAGCCTTGTCATGCCCAAGCCCGCACTGGAGGCTGTGATGCGTCCGTCGTCGGCGGTGAGGGTCGCGGCTGGCTCTTAGATTTTTTCTTGTGCAGCTTGGTCCATGGGCGTTGGGCTTATAACCTGTCATATAGTCACAATAATGGTAGAAGCTGCTTGATGCGTAAGTGGCAAATGACGAAGTGATCGTATTATTGATGTTGTTAAATCTACTTGTCTACTGCTAACCTGTCCTTGCATCTTGACTCACTGCTTTCTGTTACCTTGTTAAAGTGGTTACGAAACGTTCGCGCCGAGATAGCCAAAAAGGGAAGATTCTTAAAATATCGATCATCTGGAACGGACGATGAAACGGATAGGTAAAACACCTTTCAACAGACCTTGTAATAATGTTACGCGTATCTTTTTGACGGCGTTTTCGTGTTCGACGAATGCCTCGATGCAATCAATCATATTCGACTCATCCAGGCTTCACAAGCCTGGTGAAGACAAAACATAAATCTTCGTCGATGCTTTTTTCAAGCATCGATGGTACACATGCAAGCGTGCAAATGATGTCGCTCCTTTGCTCAAAGCTTTGGAAGCATTCGTACAAAATGTGTAAAGCCTATGCCGCGAGGTCTTGCTTGACAAACTGGATGCCTTTCGTGACCGGTTTGAAAGACGGGCTTAGTCGGTGCACGCTACAAACTGCACCATTTTTTTAGAGAAGCAAGCTTGCCTTGCCTTTCGGGACTCATGCCCTGCTACTTTCAGGGCGATGTCCATGCCTCTGAGGAGGCATACTCCGTTAGGGATGCCCAATGGAGAACGCGCAATTGAGAAGAGATGCGTGAAGGGATTGAGAGCCTTCAATCATTTTACTAGCGCGGAAAGCGCTCGTTCCTTGATGGACCCTCTGATGAGGAGAATGGGTCTCTAGTGTCGAACGAGACCCGGGACATGCATCATGAGTTGGGAACGAGGTTTCCAGCTATCATGCGAGCGTGGATAGCCTCGCCAACGAACGTAGTAACTCGCTCGAATTCCCTTCACCCCACGGTGTTTCAAGAAGCGATTAACTAGAAAACGATTCTCACCACTCGAATCCGTCAAAGGATATGAAGGAGGAGGAAAATTAGGGTTCGCCTTGTTCGCCGAACTCGAGTGAACAACTTGACTTGAATCACGTCCTCCATTATTTACGGAAGGACGTTGATCACGACCATTCCCGTCGTCGCGAGTTAGTGTCGACGGTCGACGGTGTTTCAAGTTAAAAGTTGAGAAACCGTACGCAAGTTGCGGTTGATCAACTGCCGAACGAACGGACACATCAGTCCCTCAAGACGTAGCTTGTGGTAGCTCGTCAAGAGATTCCATCCTTGAAGGATGTAGTAGAATGTCTGGTTCGTGGGACTCAGACTTTGTCCCAGGATTATCAGGTCTTAACTCGGGGCCGTCAGTCTTTAACGGCTGCCTTGGACCATGCCGGTTCGTTTCGGAACCGGAAGGACCCCCGTACCGATGGTAACGGCGGAGACGTCCAACGTAAGACGTATGGTATGCATTGCCTTGGCGGTGCGGTACACGGAAGGGGCCGACACACCGGGGCAAGAAATTTACTACTGCCCAACATTCGTCACTACATCTTTAGGTAGTTTACAGTAGACAGCCGGACTGGATCATTAATTTTAAAAGTGGACGAGTGTTTGCACTTCCATTTTTGTCAGAGTTCTGTTTCTGTCGGTCCACCGCATCAGTGGCCAAAATCTGTACGAAAGGACCACTGCTTCTCTAGCCAGCACGTTTTCTTCTGCTGACTCAGTTTTATGTTTGTTGTCAGTGCTCCCGGAGCGCACCGCGGAGATATTATCTCCACTTTACTGAGAGCACCAATGTTCCCGCTCATCATTGGTTCCGATGCTGAATTTTGTAGCATCGTCACTAAAGGCAGCAAAAGCGTTATTGCTATTACTGAGTTTGTCCCTCCAATGTTGTTCGAATCAACATTGGTATCCTTCGCATTGACCGTGGCGTCAATGTGTGATGAGCAAGAGCAAGATTGTTCTTTATTCGAGCACGTCCCTTCCCCTTGATTGTTTTTACTCTCAACCAAGGTGGGTATGCGTGGATGGCGTGAGTGATCACAAAAAACAGTGTAAGCTTTGTAAAAGCATGCGCTGAATTGTTGATGGCGAATTTTACCATCGGCAAGAGCTCGCTCCAACTCGTAAAAGATTGGACGAATCCGCGAAGTATCTCTTTGAGGATACGATTTGCACGTTCTGTCTGACCATCTGTTTCGGGATAGTCAAAAGTTGACATTTACAACTGTGCTATAAGTGATTCGAACACAGATTGCTAAAGCACCGCCGTGAATCTGGGGGTCTCGATCTTAGGCCAGTCACGGGGTAACCCATGAAGTCGAAATATTGTGTCAACAAAGACATGAGCACAGACTTTGGCTGTGTCGAATCCGGGACTGCAGCACCATGTACCATCATGCTAAAACGGTCAACAACACAAGAATACTGTTATTCCCGTGTTCGTCTTCAAAAAATCCGAAGACGAAGTCCATCAATACGGACTGCCAACACTCTGCCGAAACAGGCAGAAATTATAATGGAGCACAAATTAAAGCTCTGGGCTTCACCTGATGACAAACTTCGCAAGCACGTATGTATATGCGGACAATTTTATACTTGCGAAACAAGTTGAAATCGCGACTTACCGTGACATAAGCCTTTTCACGTCCATGATGCCCACTTATTGGTGCATTGTGACAGTCATACATCATGCATAATCCCAAATTATAATGGATGGGGATGACGACACGAGTTGTGTCGCCAGCAATGAATGTGTAATACAGTATACATTGCGGGTTGTGTATCGATCCGTTGAATATCGATACAATTTCGACAATCCTTTCAAGGATTGTTGTGGTAGAATTTTAAGGTAACCCATATACCCCTTAAAGAGCCTTATATTCTTGATAGGCTCTTATAATGTCGTCAAGTAATGTTGACGACGAAACACTTGTATTGTTGCAATAAAGGGCTTATGCTCATTGTTGATAGTTGCAACAGTGGGTCTATACTCACTGTTCATTTGCGCAGCCGCCTCGAGATCGGGACGGCGCGAAAGGGCATCAGCGACGAAATTAAGTCGTCCTGGTTTATATTTCACGGAGAAGTTGTACTCCGCGAAGAAAGACAACCATGTCGCCATTCTTCCCGAGAGGTGTGGACTGTTTACGGTCGTGCGTGAAGACGCATGGTCCGTTTAACAATGAATGGTCTATCTCCCACGAAATAGACCCTAACCTTAGTCAGTGCATATTTCGTGGCAAGTTCCTTGTCATGCACTGGATAGTTGCGTTCAGCTAGTTGAAGCTGACGCGATTGATAACAGACGACGAGCTCTGCACCGTTTGTGTCATATTGCATTTACGCACAGCCGATTGCAAAATCGCTGGCGTCACAGACCACATGAAATGGCCTGCTTGGTCCTATCGCCAGGATTGGCAATTGCATCAAGCTTTATTTGATATTCTCAAAGAAACGCTGAAAATCAGCGTTCCATGACCAGTTTACATTTTTCTTCAACAAATAAAAAAGATGTACTGTCGTTTCGACATAATTGGGGGAGTATTGTAAGTACGCCGCTAAGCCGAGAAACTTTCTAAGTCCCTTATTATCGACTGGCACATGATCGCTTTGATCTTTCTCGGATCAGGGCGCACATCGTGCTTATCCACGATGCCTTTAAGAACGAATATACATATCAAAATTCGTCAAAGAGGAAGGAGGAACTGCGAGCAGCTTTACGCGCCGCTAGTTCTTTCAGTCATTCTAGCGATTTGTGTTCTTATACACGCCGCCAAAGATGCCACCTGAAAGGGGCCACCTTGGTGGGTCGTCGGCAAAGACACCATAAGATTTCCTCGCGCTAAGCGCACACGCCGCGTTTACACGCCGGCAGCGTCCAATTCCTTAGTCGAAACGCCGACAGCTACTGCTGCTGTCGCGTTAACGTGGCTAAAGGATCCATCCCACTTTACAAGTGAGGATGTTGATCCGTCGATCATTGTCGACTACAATGAGTCGACACCGTTGCCGCCACCTCATAGTAGTGATACGGATAACGAGCTCATGAGGAAGGATGATGGCGCATTATTGCCGATCCAAACTTCTCCCATGGCTCACAACACGGAGACAGCAACATTTGCGAATGCTGTCTTGTCGTCTGCGCTGGATAGCGCAGCGACGGTTAAAGAGAGCGCTGTCCATAAAGGCGCAGCCGCTTCTATGTTGGAAAAACCACAACGCCTTATGCTCAGACAATTATCCATAATGGTTCTGACATAGAGGATTCTGAGCCTAAAGCTCCGCCGACGAAACGTGCTTAGTCACTGTCACAAGCCAGTCGTTTTGAACGTGGCTATGTGACGGGTGGTGTAACGGGGTGTATCGTTAGATGAAACTAACACTTAAAGCTTGTTAATTAATATATTATCTAAAAGGTAGATAATACTTGGAGAATATCACTTTACATTGTAATATTCTAAAAGCTTATCTATTGAATATTATAGACCATTATATCTACTTTCTTTGCTGTCCAGTCAGCGCTGGACGCGCGCAAAGAGAATGACAGACAAAACTTCATTACATGTCTTGTATTAGTTTATAATTAAGTTAGTATTAAGTAGATTTAACAGAAGAACTTAATTATATTAATACAGATTTTAGTTAAACTTTTTTAAAGCAAGTGTTTAAAGAGAGTCTTCTTCTGCACGTAATAGTGTACGTGAAGTGACGTGAGGCACCACTCGCACTGAGGCAGTGCGAAGTGGACTTGTACTGGCAGTACAAGTCAGTAGTGCCCCGTTACAGGTGGCATATCACCGATGCCCCCTCCATCTAAATGGCCTCGCTTTAACGAGCCAACAGCATCGCTGCTAGAACGTGCTCTCCTAGACGCACATAATTATTATGGCGTCTTTAAATCAGGGAAGGGTCAGGGAAAATCGTTTAGGCATAATTTCCCGATCCCGCTCGTGTTACGTTCGAATAAATATGCCCGACCAATACGAGGCCGAATTCACGCACCGCATTCATCCGCATTCCGATGCGATGAAATAGCGGATTAATTTCGCCCGCTTGCGTGTGAAACAAATTATGGGTGGTACTGTACCCCCTGTTTCTTCTCACAACGCTGCTTCTGCTAGTCTATTTGAGACTAGCGAAGAAGCCATGGCTTAGTGCTCCTTTGATAGGCAGTCACCAATCTGGGCACATCAATACATAGGGTATCGATCGGTTCTCAAGAGTCAACGCTCTTTGAGGAACTTCTCCAGTGGACGAGGATCTGATACCTTTTTCACGGAGCGGTGGGCAAGCAAACGTCCAACAAGGAAGCGTTGGTTCCCACCCGCATCCATCAGTGCAGGCGGCGCCCGATAGGAGTGGCGATCTCGCCTACCTACTCGCGGCTGTCTTACTTTCGTTCGTTCAGTCGCAGGCGTTAAGCGCTGTCAAACGACGTATTGCGGATCTCGAGGGTCAAGTCTTGCCACTGACCTCGGATCTTTATGATGTTGAGCAAAGGCTCGTCAGGTTATGAATGCCTGAAGACTCGCTTGGACCTCTTTGAAAGGATAATGCATAGGGATCCGCGATACTTGCGTGATGACACCCACTCTCCAAGTCCTGTTCGTGGTGGGAGGCATCGGTCCGATAGCGTTTCGCTTTCACCGCCCCCCCCCAAATATCGCTCGACTCACAGTTGGCGTCATCATCGGTCACCCTAGACGGATGGGTGTGTGTGACCTCATTTGGGTCTACATACCGTTTCAGACGACCCACATAAAATACGGGGTGCGTCTTCATATCCGGGGGAAGGGTGAGCCTATAATTTAGGTCTCCAACCTCTTCAACCACCGTAAAGGGCCCAATGAAACGCGGCAACAACTTCGTAGTACCCCCAGGTAGTACAGAAATTGCATTTTTAGGTAGGGTAGCAGTACTTAATAGAACTATTTCACCCACTCTTAAGCGTTCATTATTTTGCGACCATTTCGCTCCAATATTGTTTTTGCTTGTCCTGTGTGCTTTGCCATCGCGTCACGGACTTTAGGTGTGATGGCTAATCGCTCATCCACAAAGCGTTGAGCATCGCTCAAGCTTTAGCATCAAGCTCGCCAATGACACCGCCGAGAGGTCGGTCAAAGGACGTAGTTTTATTGACCACTGCTATACTGGCAGGGCCACTAGGGCAAGTTTTTTTCTTTGAGAAGATACCCTCGCGGGTCATCGTCATATTGACGAAACTATGTCCCTCTTTCGCACCGAGCATAGTGAGGGGCCCTCCCTCACTGAGACTCGGGCTGCGCACAAACCAGACTGGCGTCCGAGGATGGCGCAGTCCGTTAATATAAAACGGTGTCTCACCCGTACTGGCGTGGACACTGTTATTTATAGCGAACTCCACAAAGGGCAATTGCTTGCTCCACTCTTTGGGAGTTGCTATAGTGCGTAAGACATCCGCCACGAATTGATTGGCACGTTCTGTTTGGCCATCGGTCTGAGGATGATCTGCGGTCGACATGTGGAGCTTGCTACCTAGCAGCTCAAACACATGTCGCCAGAAACCAGACGTAAAACGAGGATCCCGGTCCGCTACTATGGACTCGGGCATCCGGTGTAGTCGGTAAACATGATCCAGGAACAAGAGAGCTGCCTCCTTGCCTGTGATCGATGTCTTACATGGTGCTAAATGCACCAT
>NW_027152021.1:477347-481482 GCF_004359215.1 Bremia lactucae | reverse complement strand
TTTTTGCGACCATTTCGGTCCGCATATTCTTTTTGCTTGTCCTGTGCGCTTGCCATTGCGTCACGGACTTTACGTGTGATGGCTAATCGCTCATCCACAAAGCGTTGAGCCTCGCTCACGCTTTTAGCATCAAACTCGCCTATGATACCGCCAAGAGGTCGGTCATAAGGCGTAGTTTTATTGACCACTGCTAAATTGGCAGGGTCACTAGGGCAAGTTTCTGTCTTTGAGATGATACCCTCATGGGTCATCGTCATATTGACGAAACTATGTCCCTCTTTCGCACCGAGCATAGTGAGGGGCCCTCCCCCACTAAGACTCGGGCTGCGCACAAACGAGACTGGCGTCCGAGGATGGCGCAGTCCGTTAATATAAAACGGTGTCTCACCCGTACTGGCGTGGACACTGTTATTTATAGCGAACTCCACAAAGGGCAATTGCTTGCTCCACTCTTTGGGAGTTGCTATAGTGCGTAAGACATCCGCCACGAATTGATTGGCACGTTCTGTTTGGCCATCGGTCTGAGGATGATCTGCGGTCGACATGTGGAGCTTGCTACCTAGCAGCTCAAACACATGTCGCCAGAAACCAGACGTAAAACGAGGATCCCGGTCCGCTACTATGGACTCGGGCATCCGGTGTAGTCGGTAAACATGATCCAGGAACAAGAGAGCTGCCTCCTTGCCTTTGAGCGATGTCTTACATGGTGCCAAATGCACCATTTTGCTCAGTCTGTCTACAAAGATGACTAGCCGTCCGACCGTTATGATCGGGCGGCATGCCAAACATGAAGTCCAGACTTACTGACTTCCAACAGTTGGTTGGAATTGGTAGCGGCTTCAGTAGCGCACTGCTGGACGGTGCAGGCTCAGTGCGCCGACACTGTTTACAAGAGCGAATATAGTTGGCCACCCATCTATATATGTGTGGCCCTGTGACACTCGTAATACACATTGTTGGTTGGCTCAGCAGGCTCAAATTTATGCCGGCGCGAGAACACTTGATGTCAGCGACGACTTATGTCATCAGGGTTCAATTTTGACATTGACGTCCGGAACAATAGACCACAATCCTTTGGTGAATACGATTATTTCGTGTATCTGGTCGGAGGTCAAAAGATCTTCTCAACGTCGGTATGCTCGAATGTCTTTTCACGGCCCAGATGCCCAATAGATGGCGCATCATAGAGCTCGTGAAGGATCATCAGCTTGAGATCTGAGTCATGAGGCACAAAGATTCTCAAGGGATCACAAGGTGACAACTGATGCCATAACATGCCATCGTTGTAGCTAAAGCGATTAAGCTTAGCTTTCAGGTGCGACGGAAGGAATACCTTTCGTCCACCGAAGTGATCCAACAGCAGGCGACAATGGTCGTCCTGACTGTAGCTCTCTTTAATTTCAGAGGCTAATGAGCTCGTCACGTGGTATGCCTTCTCGGCTGCCAACGCCGACGGCTTAAATTGTGCTTTCGCACTAGACACACTTTCCTGGTGTCTAACCTCGAAGTCTGGTCTGCGCGATAAAGCGTCAGCCAAGACATTCAACTTACCCGGCTTATATTCAACTTTGAAATTATATTCAGAGAAGAATGTGAGCCATCTCGCCATTCTAGGCGAGAGGTGCGGTGATTTTAATGCGGTCCGCAGTGATGCGTGATCCGTAAAAACCAATAGGTACACACGAAACTTGACAAGAGCAGACTTTATTGAATGTAGTTCTTTGTCATGCAGTGAAGCAATATCTTGTAGAGGCACCGGTATTGGCAATTCCAGACGCGGATAAGCCTTTTAGCGTCGTCTGCGATGCAAGTAATCTTGCAATCGGCAACGCGCTCACGCAGAAGGATGACGTCGGCGTTAATCGCGTCATCTCTTATCAGTCCCGGCTTTTAAAAGCCGCGGAACTGAATTACTCTGTGCTGATGTGAACGCAACATCTTGTTCTTTCAACCAAACCCATTCTGCGTCCTTTTTAAGGAGGTCAGATAATAGTTTAGTTTGCTCCGCATAATTCTTGCTATATTTATGCAAGTAATTAGGGAGCCCTAGGAATCGGTGCAAATCCTTCACATGCCGTGGAACTGGCATTTCCTTTACTCATTTTACCTTGTCTGGGTCTGTGCGTACACCATGTGTACCTACGATGCAACCCAGCACAGGAATCTCAGGGACCCCAATGACGCACTTTTGCAAGTTGACGTACAATTGGGCGTCCTTCAAAAAAAAAAAGTCTGCAACACAGCGTCTAAAACTCACTTGTGCGACTCTATTGCGCTCAGCCCGTCCTCGGCCCTACGATGCACGAATACAACGAATACATCGTCAAAGTAATGGGGCGCGTAGGCACGGTGCTGACGCATCACGTGAGCCACCACCCGGTTGAATGTCGCTGGTGCGTTTTTCAAACCTTGGGGCATCACAAGCCACTCCCAAAGCATACCGCTTGGTGGGCTTAATGCCGTTTTGGCTATATCGGACTCTCTCATGAGTTCCTGATAGTAGTCATCCTTTAAATCCAACGCCGAAAAGATAGTTGACTTTCCCATGGAATTCAACAAAACATCTTTCCGCGCGATTGGCGATTGAGCCGGTATGGTCGCCGTGTTCAGCTTATTTGTAAGCATAAACCACGCGCCATCTACCTGTGGCTTTACGCACACAAAAGGTCGGGCTGCAGTGAGGCGATTTGCTCTCACGCACATTTCCCGCCTTGGCTCGCTTATCGAAGAACTCATCAATATGATCGACTTGTTCTTTCGGCAACGGCTATTGGTGGGTCACACAATACTTGGGGCCAGGTTCGAGGTCTATTTCGTGCCTGAGTCCCCTTTCTGCTGGTAGGCGGTTCGACACTTCTTCTAGGAACACATCACGGTGTTTATACATATTTAAAAAAAGAGCTGCATCCCAGCCTTGAGCAACGAACCGTTTCTTTTTGTCCGATTCTAGGACGCTCTCGTCCATTATGGACGACGAGCAACAGTCCACCAAGTTCTCTTCTGGAACTGGTGTGACTATTTCGTGGATCTTTCCTTTCTTTAATTCGGCAAGAAACACATCCCACGACATCTCCGGTAGATTTACGATCTTCTCGGCGGAATAAAAGACTTGCAGAAGCACCTCAACTGAAAATGCCTCCGCAATTTCGTCTTTGACGGCCTCGAACACCTCGTACGAAGGCCTGTCCTCTTTAATAAGATCTGATTTAAGGGTCATTCGTTTAGACGTGCCTTTGATCGTTCTAATCTGTCGGGTACTCGTTCTTCGAGTCACCAAGACCTTTGACTGGGAAGCAGGTGCCGTTGCTCTCCTGGCTAACGCACCCCTTCCAACCGCACTAGGCTCTAGGCAATGTACTGGTTCATTCGACGCATGACTTCCTGTCAGCTCGCCGTCTACTGCCACAGGCGCTCGGCTCTGTGCTGGACTATGGAACACATGACTACTTGTCATTGCCCTTTTCACTACCTCAGTCTCCAAGAGCTGGGTAGAAATTGGTGGCGTTTGACATCCCGTCAACGAACCCTCAACTGTGTTCGACACGACATCAGTTGCATACGCCTCTCGCAGGAGCACATCCTTTTCGGTGTCCTGCGTAGAGTTCGCAACTGTGCGTGTACGCCAGTCTATCCATGGTTGGTATTTTGCCAACCATGGCATGCCTAGCATGAGGTCATACAAACTCTCCATACCTAGCACTGTGAGCTTCTCTTTACAAGAGAAGTCACTAAAGCCGAAGGCGAGTTCTACCTGAACTCCCTCAGACTTAACGAGCCCTTACCCGAATCCACTAGGAGGGTCATCACCTGGTCATAGCCTCGTGCTTGAGCGCTATAGACCAGCAGGGTTGAGGTCCGAAATTTCGAGACCTCAGGGACTATGCTACCCATTTGTTCGACAACTCTGAATTTAGGGGTAGCTTCAGAGTCCGCGTCAGAAGGGCATCCGCCCCTACTGCGCTCCTGCATTTCCCGACCCCTCAGTGGTCGATGCAGAACTCATGCGTCTCGCACGCTGGTTCTTGCCATCGCCCTTTGGGAAGGGAGTCCTCTTGCTGGGCATCTTTGCCCCAGCAGGGACCCTGGCATAGCAACGTGCCATCATATGGCCGCGCTTGCCGCATTTAAAACAGAC
>NW_027152021.1:469217-476908 GCF_004359215.1 Bremia lactucae | reverse complement strand
GCAGAACTCATGCGTCTCGCACGCTGGTTCTTGCCATCGCCCTTTGGGAAGGGAGTCCTCTTGCTGGGCATTTTTGCCCCAGCAGGGACCCTGGCATAGCAGCGAGCCATCATATGGCCGCGCTTGCCGCATTTAAAACAGACCACGTCTGCATTGCCCAACTCCATAGGAGTGGCATCTGTCCTCTCGGCCGACGGCTTATACCAAGCTGTCGCCGAGGCACTGTTGTAGGATTGCTCCTCAACTAAGGCAATTTGGATTGCCTCTTCCATCGTCGACGGCACCTTTCTGAAAAGGGCCTGTCGCGATGGGCCATGCCGTAGTCCGTTCATAAACGTGGGCACCTTAATGTGCTCCGGAATCGGACCTACGGTTATGGATGCGGACAGCGAGCGCATCTCTTGCACATACTCTTGCAGAGATCGCTTCGCCTGTCGCGCCCCAAAGAAGCGCGCCTGAAGCAACACTTCGTTGTTCGGCGGCTGGTACATGGCGCGAATCTTATCCTTAAAGATCGCCCATGAGGGGAACGCTTTTCTGTCCGCCATAAGCGCCGAGTAAGCCCACTCTGAGGCCTTACCGCGCAGATGCGACATAGCGTACGACACCATCCGGCTGTCGTCCTCGATGAGCTGGGCGACACCACATTGCTCCACGGCTAAAAGCCAGTGGACAATCGTGTGCGCCGCAGTTCCATCGAACTTGGGCGGGTCCATCCGAATGGGCCTCGGCTGATGCGGCCGGGCAGAGAGCATCTCAACAGTCCTGTTGAGAGCCTCGCTCCGAGCCTACTCATGCCTCAGCTCAACCTGAATCTGAGTGACGGACTCCGCCTCAGCATGGCTCTGTGCCTCGGACGCGGCCCTCCGCTGTTCGAGCACAAATGCCTCAAACAGCTCCAACTCAGCATTATGTTGCTCAGGAGGACTACCCAGAAGCCTGGCCAGGGCTTGTTCACCAAGTCCCTGCACCATAAGCCCTGCCACCTTTCGATGATGTTCGGAGAGGTAGGGGGAATGAGCCTCATCGATGTTGAGGCTCATCCTCACGTACACACGGAGACATGCGGGTCGTGGGAAGGATTTCAAGTGCTACCAAGTGTAGGCGGGCACGTTGTAATACACACCGTAGCACAGCGAGAAGGCGGTTTAACCAGCTTCTTTTGCGTGCAGTAAGGTAGTTGTGGTGGCGCGTTAGCGACCTAACCCAACGCACTAAGTACTTTGGTTAAGTGTCGTCACGTGAGCGGTAATCCGGCTCCTCGTGCGCACTTATTAAGTAGAAAGTAGTTATCAGACTGATTTATATTAAATCGCATAAATGTAAATACCTATTTTTACCAATTAAAAGTGTCATCTATCTCTGTAGATAACCCTATTATGTATGACGAGTGTATATTTCTAGATATCTCGTACGGATGCCGCTAGCCGTCATCACGGATGAAGCTACACCTCGCGTAACGGATTACGCTAGCCGTCATCACGGGTGCGCCATACCTCCTAAGCATCGCATGGCGCTGCCTTATTATTATTGGCTTAATTAAATTGAAGGCTGTCACTACATGTGAATGCACCTATGTGCATCACATACACAGGGTTGGTCACGAATGCGAACCACACCCGAGTGGTGGGTCTAATTACTTTATTTAAGTTGTTGACCGTCCCCTTAAGTACACCAAGTGTACTTAACGGGGACTGTGTAACATTAGGGCAACTAAAGTCCGTTACAATATTAATTAACAACCTTTAAGTGTTAATTTCATGCAACGATACACCCCGTAAGATTGCCGAGACGAAGCGCCCAGCGAGGTTATGATAGCCCCTCGTATTATAAATTTCTTGCGAGTACGACCCCGGGTCGGTCCATGCCTGTCGCTGCTATTAGGCCTTGAACATTGACACCGCGTCCGGAACCATCGGCTGTTGAACCCCTTCTTAGTTGTGAAACGAATTATATGTAAAACATGCAATGCAAAAAGTGTATACGCCGTCACGACTCAGAAATGTATAGCCTACAACGGTAGAATTGCGAATATACTTTCCTATTCCTTCACAAAATAATTAATGACGAAGTTGTCAAACTTTCATACCAAATAGAGATATGAGTAATATTCCTCCAATTTAACAACAATACACAATTTTTCAAATTGTGTGTTGTATTACACAATGTGTGTCGAACATGTGAATATTAAGCTGTTATTATTGATATCTTTTTTTTTCCGCAACATGCAACACCAACAAAAGGATATGACCGGTAGTCCAGACCAAATGCCAAACGACGCTTTTTCTGGTAATTTCTAAAATAATATTATGTAGAGCGCGGCTTCCGGATAAACGTGCATTCGTTGCACATCCATACGAGGTTTTGCGACTATAAAAATTTGTCAGAATAGCAACCAATATTTTTTTTTTAATATGTAATTAGGATGAATTTAATGTCCACGACAATGTGAGATGAGCCACAAAAGTCGCACGCTGCGCCTGCTTTGTCTACACGGCATGTACCAAGACGCATCCACATTTGCAGGAAAGATAATGCCCCTACGCTGTGACAATATGAATGTGGAATTTGTTTGTATCGATGGGCCCTTTACCGTCGTGCCACCCATTGTAAAACGAACAAAGGGGGAGCGGACCAGAGTAGTTTCCAGCAAGACCGGAATTAAGAATGAATTTCGCGCGTGGTGGCGTCAACAGGGCCCCCATCAAAATGATCGATGCGGCTCGATGTATGAACGGAACGTTCTAATAAGTTTTTTACGCGAGAAGCTAGCCGAGGCCGGAAATTTGGATGGGGTACTTGGATTCTCACAAGGAGCTAGTCTTGCAGCGTGGATGTGCTCGGAACAGGTGCAGTGATGCCACATTAGACGCCATTATCTTATTAAAGCTAATTGTCGTATTCGGTAGGCGCGTGCTGAGCTCAATTGGTCTCCAAAGCTAGCTGTGCTTATCGGAAGCTATTTAAGCTCTCCGCTTTACTCGTTGGATACAGGCATTTTACCGAACATGGTATCGCTGCATTTATTCGGCGCCAACGACTACGTTATCGCTGCATCAAAGAGCCAGCAAGTGATGAATATATTCAAGGATCAAGAGGTGGGTACAGCATTAAAATGTTAAAATGCAATGATTTTATTTAATATTTGTTGTCCATTGCCATCAGACCCGCAAAAACTCTGTTTTCACATTGGTACATACTCAAGGTCATGTCATTCCTAAATGCGCGGAGTCTCTTCGGCTGTTCAAGTCATTTCTATCCCTCTAGATTTTTTAAATTGTATGAAAGCTCAATTCCTTCGTCCTCGAAATTAATGGTTTGACGTAAGAATAGATGTTGCCAATTCTTAAAATATTTTTTTTCAGTGAAAAGTTATTTTTCTCAATTTCTACCAATGAATAGATGTTCGTACCCCGAAGCCACAAATATTTGAGAGTCCAGAATAAATTAAGAAAGCGACAAACTGAAGCGCTGTATTATGTCTGCCGAGGTAGTAGCCAAAGCTTTTGTGCGGCACTACAACACCACGTTTGACACAAATCGTGCAGGTATCTCCAGCCTTTACGTGCCAACTTTTAAAATAAAGAATTATTCAGTGAAAAGTTATTCTTTTTAATTTCTACCAATGAATAAATGTTCGTGCCCCGAAGCCACAAATATTTGAAAGTCCAGAATAACCAAAGCAAGCGACAAACTGAAGCGCTGTATCATGTCTGCCGAGGAAGTAGCGAAAGCTTTTGTGCAGCACTACTACACCACGTTTGATACAAACCGTGCAGGTCTCTCCAGCCTTTACGTAAGTACCAGTCGTACCCAATTGTCTGAAAAGTCATGAAACATTTTCGATTCTTATTCTTGTCACAGCAAGGTGTGTCGAACATGAGCTGGGAGGGACAATTATCTACGGGACAACAAACCATAATGGCCAAGTTACAGGGTCTGCCGGTGGTGCGCCACGAGTTCCCAACGGTTGACATCCAGCCATCGACATCTGGCAATGCCATGATTATCTTTGTGCAGGGAAAGATCCAGATTGAGGACAACAACCCCATTCAGTTCACGCAGGTGTTCCAGCTCGTAGCGCATCAGCCTGGACAGTACTACATTCATAACGACGTCTTTCGTCTTCAGTACGGTTAAATGATTTGAATATACTCGATCCTGCCAGTATATTGTTCGACGGGTGGCCTCGAAATAGGAAAGGTGGATGTTCTAAAAAGCTCAAGTTGTGATTTGAGTATGTACTTAAGGAGACACATTTCTCGTAGTATACTGAGCTGCTCGCAGTCAAACTGATCAGTTTGGAATCGATAAACAATAAATAGATGCTCCTACCTCGACAGTTAACGTTAGTGCTAGACCCGTTCATTGACCGGTATTGGAGGCTAAGTCTACTATATGAAATATAAGAATGATACCACCAAACTGTAACTGACAAAAGGCGATCACACGCAGTTATAATAAAGCCTTTGCAGATATATTCGATACTGGAGTTTACACGCTCTTTAAAAAAGCCACAATAAGCACGGCGTCTAGTAATAGAGAAGCAGCATCGCCATAATGGGATTCGGCGCTATAGTTACTGTGAACGAAGCTCTTCAGATGAACTCGAGCTTCGTGGAAAAGTGAATCGCATCAATGGGGCAGAAGCGTTCGTAGAAAGGGAAATGTTTCCAGGGATGCTCAACAACAAATTTCGAATATACCAATTTCAGCTTGTGCAAACCTGAGGACTTGCATAATGAAGCAACATCATATTCATTGTGAAAAGTAATTACTACGTCATCTGCTTAAGTAATGAAGCCATGCCGACACGCCTTCAAAGTGTGACTTTTCTATGCAAATGTACAACACGCTTTTCTTGTCGTATTTTTACCACGAGCCCCTATTCCTGCCTCTACTTTTCCGGCTTTCTCGCAGACGCTGTGCTCGAATTGATAGTAAAACAGCGTTTCCTATCCATAGCCGCGTGATAAGCACGTTGTTTCGTTGGTTTGGTTTGTGGTAGCGACAAAGCAAATTCCTCTAGCATTGCCCAACTTTATAGCGTCGAAAACAACAATACCAATTCACGCAAGTCACGACTCCCGCAGAGTCCAGCTGGTGCAAAGCGCCATTTGTCTTGTATACAGCACAATTCTGGTGATTCAAGACAGTGGACAACAAAATGGCAAATATCACCGACACCACGTGTGAGTTTGGACTCGCACAAACCTATGATGGATGCGTACGGACGCTAGCGTCTTACAATCCTGGCTCGTACCACATTGTGCAGGCCGTTTACTTAGGACTTGGCGGGATCAGCGTTGCCGCCAGTATAATACTGTATATTCGGTCGGTAAAACACGAGGGCGCTTTGCTCCAGCAGTACAGTTTTTTATTTTGCTGTTATGGCGCCGCGACCATGGTCATTCGTGGTGCCGACCCGCTTAGCTACGGCTTTGTTATACCACGTCCAATTAGCGCTTTTCTCGCTGATACATGCACTGCCGCTCTCTATTCCGTGTAGTAAGTTCATTGCTATCACCCTGCTTTTATACTTGAGTATAATTAACTAATTCGCGGTCATTGTTCCTAACTGCTGCTATAGCATCATGGCTCTCGGCTACTGGGCTACCATCATTCTGCGCGGGGCAGCAGTTACGGACAAACCCCCCAAGTTAGTGTGCTTGGAAAGCATTGCAATAGCTGTGGTCTGGACGTTCCAGATTTTGTACGACATGTGCCTGTTTTTATCGAAGGGGTTTAACCCAGAGGGACTTGTGTACATGCAGCTTACCGTGAGCGCTTGTATGCTGGGTATCATCAGCACAGTATTTCTTATCTACGGCCTGCGCGTGCTTAGCCGCTTGCAGCAATACGAGCGACAGATGAAGCTACGCATGCCGAGCATACAATCAGATCGGATGATGTCAAATCGGTCGTTCGATTTGAATATAAGCGAAGATGAGGAAGACCCACCCGTAACACAATCTCGCAAGGCATGTCGCCGCCAACAGGAAGGTCACACGACAAAGATAAAGAAAATTCTATTTGTCGTGGAAACATGCTCGTTCATTGTCGTTGCTGCGCAAATGTATATGGCTATCGACCGTACAAATGACGTTTCTGTCGAGCTTCTCTGTGCTAACGGACATCGATGTGAAACTGTACATTGCCGGGTGAATGTGCTTCACGTCTTTCAGGTACTCATCGATTTAACAACGCCATTGGTTTGCAATGAACTTATCAATTGTTGTGGTATTGTGTAGGTGATGTGTATTTGGGTAATTCTTTGGACCTTTAGAAAAATACAAAAGAAGGCAGTGGTGCCAAGGCCGCACGCAAGTCGTGCGGTGGGATCATCTGGCCTTGCTTAACGCAAGCGAGCCAATGTAAGGTTATAGAGTGCATGTGTCGCATGTGCAAAATTAATGGACTCCACAAGTTTATAGTCAAGTGTCAAGTTACGCGCATCCACGGTATGGAGGCATGGTCGAGTAGCTCAAGTGTGTGATATATGGAGGCATAGCTCAAGTGTGTGATCTAAACCTTTTATAGTATCTGTGGGCGTCAATTCATTCTGTTGACAGAGACAATGGAGTCTCGAGAACGGTTTTTATTCAGATTGACAATGAGCCTTTATCCGGAATCATTAAGCATGGGAGTTTCTGAAGAAAAATCTGGCAGTGATCGATCGCATGATCACCTGTATAAAAGCGGAATAGCAAGTGTTAGACTTAAATGTTGAAATTGTTGAGGCTTTTATCATGAAGAATTTTAGGTTGACTGTTTTGACTTGTAATATATACAGTATACATAATTATATTTCAGTTCTTAATTGTTTTCCTTTTTAAAGGTTAAAATACTTGGCACTATTGAGATGATACTTCTAATACAAAATATGTATGTAAAAGATTTTTATACTGGTACATTAATCGTTACATGAAATTAACACTTAAAGGTTGCTAATTAATATGTTATCTACAAGGTAGATAATATTTGGGGGATATTACTTTATATAGTAATGTTCAGAATTCTTATCCATATATAGGTATATTTATTCCGCAGACTAATCAACTGTAGATGTAGACAAAAGAGAGAGACAGATAAGATAAGATAAGATTTCAATTGCATGTTTAGTATTAGTTTATAATTAAGCTAGAGTTAACCGATAGAAAGAAGAGATACTTAATTATATTAATACAGTTTTCATTTAACCCTCTTTAAGCTAGTTACCTTAAGGAGAAGTCTTCCTCTGCACATACTAGTGTACGTGAAATAACGTAAGGCACCACTCGCAACTGAAGCAGTGCGAAGTGGACTTGTACTGAAGCAGTACAAGTCGTAGTGCCCCGTTACACCTGGTAGCACTTTGTAGTCCGTCCAAAGACCACATTTCCTTCGTCTAACATGGACATGTTAGATGATAGTGGGAATACGCATCACGTTTCGCGTGAAAGCTACTCCTTTCTAAGTGACATAGAAAAAAGTGCAGTCGAACGAATGAGTTCGACCGTAGGAAACGATGCCATCTTGGCAACGCTGTCCAATTTGGACAGAGATGCCCTCCATTCAGCTATCGCCAAGTTCATACAACATGAACTTGACGAGATGAAGGAGAAGGTAGCCTTGCTGAATCAGCAAGGCTCTCAACAGGCAGAACTGTTGAGGTTACAACAGGTACAGACCCCTGTACCTGGGATGACGCA
>NW_027152021.1:456980-462775 GCF_004359215.1 Bremia lactucae | reverse complement strand
TCGTACTCCAACATGGAGTACGCACTCTTCGAACGGTCTTCCAACCGCTCGATATGGTGAGCCTGCACCGTCTGCTCCAACGAGCGACGCTTGCCGCGCTCGTGGTCAAGTCCCTCCTCCAAATCATGGAGGAAGTGATCGATTTTGTCGATCCTCGACATTAGATCCGACACACGGTTCGGTCTAATTTTCCCTCCTCCACCACAACCATTGGTGGATTTCCACGGTGGTCAACGCTTCCTTGTAGAACGTATCTAGAACCACCGTGATGTGAAGGGGCAGCGAACGAGTTATCTTGTTCGCTGGCGTGGTTATCCACCTTCACATGACAGCTGGGAGCCTCGTTCCCAGCTGGTTGCTGACGTTGAGGGCCTCGTCCGTCAGCATGACGAGACCCATCCGATGGTTCAGAAGGTCCAACGGAAAACACGCGCCTTTAAAGCTTGTAAATAGATTGCATAACGTCAATCGCATCCCGCATCTCAATAGAGATGCGAGCCCTTCTTTGGGGCGAAGAGAGGGAATAGACATCCCCTTTTACCCTCTTCGTGTTGTCAACACATCACGGACAGGGATCACCCCACGTGAGGCATGGAAGCCCAGCCTCACGTGTCAACCGATGCAATTTATACTTTGCACCGGTTGGAGTTCATTTGTCAAACTTAACGCGATTCGCGTTAAGTCTTTGAAGCCAGGCTTCGCGTCCAATGTCTTTGACATTGCGAATGAACGCGCTCCAGGCTTTATCTCGCTTATTGTTGCCACTAAACCATCGATGCTTAAGAAAAGCATCGAGAGAAAATCTTCCTCAGGGCGAAAGTTCTTCGCGCTGGGATCAGGGCCATGTGGCTTTGTCGCAATAAATAAGGATATTTATTGTGAGGATAGTATCTCCAGACAAGCTACTGAAAAGTCGTTCGGGCAAAAGCCTTGGCTTCTTCTCAGGGAAAGACGAGGCATTTTTATTGTCTGCACTTCCCTGAGTGGTACCCACTGAAGCAGGAGTACCACAAGAACTTTTTTACGACGGCTTACGCCGTCGTCATCACCTTGCACAGAAACAGGTGCAGGTGACTGTACGGGAGACGGAACGGGCGATGAGGGGTCATCCTCATCGTCGGAACCAAATAGACTATTAACTCGTCTATCAGAATGAGCCCTCGCATTCGAAGGCTCATAGTCAGCCGCCTGAGGACGTTTAGGCGACTGTTCTATTTTCCCCGAGTCGGCCATTTCGTCCGAGTCGCATTCGTAGTCCACCGCCAAAGAGGGGTCGTACTCACGTGGTGACTCACCACGTGCACCCCCAACATTTAATGTTGCGGGAGAAGATGATACTACGGCAAACGAAATGTCTGCCGCAAGAGACAATAATGCGTCGCCCGCGGCTGCATGTACCGCATCCGAAGGTTCCGCACTATTCGCTGACCGCATGAACTCATTAACCATGCGATAGAATTGAAAATGATGGTTCTGACCAATCAACATCGTTTTCAATTAAGTCGTCATATAGTGACCACTCTAATCAGTGACATTCAAAGTGATAGTCGTTTAAGGGAGGGGTGACGCAACGGGGTGTATCGCTACATGAGATTAACACTTAAAGGTTGTTAATTAATATATTATTTACAAGGCGGATAATATTTGGAAAATATTACTTTACATAGTAATATTCGGAAAGCTTATCCATTGGTAGATATAGGCCATTATATCTTCTTGCTCCGCGGTCCAGTCAGCGCTAAATGCGCGCAAAGGGAGAGACAGATAAGACTTTATTACATATTTTCCATTAGAATATAATAAAGTTTGTAGTAAATAAATAGAAACAGAAGAAATTAATTATAATAAATACAGTTTACTATTAACCATTTTAAAGCAATTGTTTTAAAGAGAGTCTACCTCTGCAAGTACTTGTATACGTGAAGTGACGTGAGGCACCACTCGCACTGAAGCAGTGCGAAGTGGACTTGCACTGAAGCAGTACAAGTCGACAGTGCTCCGTTACAGGCGACATGTATGCCATCCACAAGAACCTGATTAATAAATCGTTTTGGAACAAAAGACCTCCTAGGTAAAGGATGTATCTTGCGGTCACTATCAGACTGATGACCGAGATCGTAACGGCCAGAATTTGCTTGAACTAACCTGTATGCTATAGGTAGTTTTAGTCTCTTCCTTTGTTGCCTGTTTTATGTTATTTCACAATTCAGGTCTAAAAACCCAACTTATACTCATCCATAATAAAATTGGGCAGCTCATCGAAACTAGCCGTGCACAGTGCAAGCTCGTGAACCTTCAAACGTGGCGTTAAAATCGAGTACGGGGGCGTATTTGGAGTGGCAACGGCTAGCTAAAACTCTGGATAATTACCATCTCAAGACAAAAAAATTGTTCACCAAAAGGCGGGCACGTCGTAAGGCGGCCACGCGCTACTTAGACACACACCCTAGCACAGCGAGGAAGTGGTTGAACCAGCTTCTCTTGCTTGTAGTGAGGTAGTTGTGGTAGGCGCCTTAGCGACCTCACCCAACGCACCAAATACTGCACTATGCGCACGCGCCGCGTTAACACGGCGGTAGCGTCCAATGCCTTAGTCGAAACGCCGACAGCTACTGCTGCTGTCGCGTTAATAGGGCTTGAGGATCCATCCCGCTTTTATAGTGAGTTGTTGGTCGTCGCTCATTGTCGACTACAATGAGTCGACACCGTTGCAGTCACCTCATAGTAGTGATGCGGACAACGATTAAATGAGGAAGGATGATGGCGCATTATTGCCCATCCAAACTTCTCTCATGGCTCACAACATGGAGACAGCAACATTTACGAATGCTGTCTCGTTGTCTGCGCTGGATAGCGCAGCGACGGTTAAAGAGAGCGCTGCCCACAAAGGCACAGCCGCTTCTTTGTTGGGTAAAACCACAACGCCTTATGCTCAGACAAATATTTATAATGGTTCTGACATAGAGGATTCTGAGCCTAAAGCTCCACCGACGATACGTGAACGTGCTCAGTCACTGTCACAAGCCAGTCGTTTAGAACGTGGCTATGGGACGGGTGGCATATCAAGATGCCCCCTCCATCTAAATTTCCTCGTTTAAAAGGGCCAAGAGCGTCGCTCCTAGAGCACGCTCTTGTAGACGCACCTAAATTTCATGGCGTCTTTTAATCATGGAAGGGTCAGGGAAAATCGCTTGGGCGTATTTTCCTGATCCCGGTCGTGTTGCGTTACATGAAACGCCTGACCAATACGAGGCGATATTCGTTTGCCGCATTCATCCGAATTCCGATGCGATGAACAGCGGTCGCAGCGAATTAATTTCACTCGCTTGCGTGTGAAAGAAATCGTGGGCGGTACTTTACCCCCTGTTTCGTCTCACAACGCTGCTTCTGCTAGTCCATTTGAAACTAGCAAAGAGGCCTCAGCTGGTTACCTTATCATAGTTAGCCACCAAGCCGGGCACATCAACACGTAGGGTATCGATCGGTTCCCAAGAGTCGAAACTCTTCGGGTAACCTTTCCATTGGATGAGGATCTTATATCTTTGCCTCACTTAGACATAATATCTATGATTACGTCTTAACACTTATAGACTGTCAATTAATATATTATCGAAAAGGTAGATAATATATTTGAAGAATATTACTTTACGAAGTAATATTTGGAGTGTATCAGCGAAAGCTGTTCTCACACACAAATATTAACAAATTCCGAAAACTTTACAAGATTTAGTACCCTATCACGTCATAACTTGTTAACTAGAAGCACTCTACTTCGCTTAGCCCGTCCTCGGCCCTACTGGAGCGGTGGGCAAGCAACCTTCCAACAAGAAAGCGTTGATTCCCACCCGCATCAATCAGTGCAGGCGGCACCCGATAGGAGTGGCGATTTCGTCCACCTTCTCGCGGCTGCGTTACCTTCGTTCGTTCAGTCACAGGCGTTAAGCGCTTCTGAACGACTATTGCGGATCTCGAGGGTCAAGTCTCGCGACTGACCTCGGATCTTTATGATGTCGAGCAAAGGCTCGTCAGGTTATGAACGCCTGAAGACTCGCTTGGACCTCTTTGAAAGGATAATGCATAGGATCCGCGTTACTCGCGTGATGACCCCCATTCTCCAAGTCCTGTTCGTGGTGGGAGGCATCGGTCCGATAGCTTTTCGCTTTTTCACCGCCCCCCCCTCACCCGAACGACGCTCGACTCACTGTTGGCGTCACCATCGGTCACCCTAGACGGATGGGGATATGTGACCTCATTTGGGTCTACACACCGTTTCAGACGACCCACGTAGATTAAAGGGTGCGTCTTGATATACGGGGGAAGGGGTGAGCCTATTTTTTTAGGTCTCCAACCTAATCTACCACCGTAAAGAGCCCAATGAAACGCGGCAACAACTTCGTCGTACCTCCAGGTAGTACAGAAATTGCATGTTTAGGTAGGGTAGCAGTACTTAATAGTACTTTTTCACCCACTCTAAAGCGTTCATTATTTCCGCGACGATTTCGCTCCAATATTGTTTTTGCTTGCCCTGCGCTTGCCATCGCGTCACGGACTTTAGGTGTGATGGCTTATCGCTCATCCACAAAGCGTTGAGCCTCGCTCACGCTTTTAGCATCAAACTCGCCTAGGTACACATGGTGTACGAGCAGACCCAGACAAGGTAAATTAGTAAAGGAATGGCCAATCCCACGGCATGTGAAGGATTTGCGCCAATTCCTAGGGCTCGCAAATTACTTGCATAAGTATAGCAAGAATGATGCTGAGCAAACTAAACCATTCTCTGATCTCCTTAAAAAGGACACAGGATGGCTTTGGTTAAAAGAACAAGAAGATGCGTCTATACCAGTGAAGCAGTCTCTTGTAGAGGCACCGGTCTTGGCGTTGCCAGACGCGGATAAGTTCTTTAGCGTCGTCTGCGATGCATGTAATTTCGCAATCGGCAGCGGGCTCATGCAGAAGGATGACGGCGGCGTTGACCGTGTCATCTCTTATCAGTCCCGGCTTTTGAAAGCTGCGGAACTAAATTACCCTGTGCATGACAAAGAGCTACTCTCAATAAAGTATGCTCTTGCCAAGTTTCGAGTGCACCTATTCGGCACCGAACCATTTGTGGTTTATACGGATCACTCATCACTGCGGACCGCAATAAAGTCACCGCACCTCTCGCCTAGAATAGCAAGATGGCTCACATTTTTCTCTGAATTTAATTTCAAAGTTGAATATAAGCCGGGTAAGTCGAATGTCTTGGCTGACGCTTTATCGCGCAGACCAGACTTCGAGGTTAGACACCAGGAAAGTGTGTCTAGTGCGAAAGCACAATTTCAGCCGTCGACGTTGGCAGCCATGAAGGCATACCACGTGACGAGCTCATTGGCCTCTGAGATAAAAGAGAGCTACAGTCAGGACGACCACTGTCGCCTGCTGTTGGATCACTTCGGTGGACGAAAGGTTTCCCTTCCGTCGCACCTGAAAGCTAAGCTCAATCGCTTTAGCTACAGCGATGGCCTGTTATGGCATCAGCTGTCACCTTGTGATCCCTTGAGAATCTATGTGCCTCATGACACAGATCTCAAGTTGATGATCCTTCACGAGCTCCATGATGCACCATCTAGTGGGCATCTGGGCCGTGAAAAGACATTCTTACGAGTGTCAGAGGAATTTTGGTGGCCACACCTATATAGATGGGTGGCCAACTATATTCGCTCTTGCGAACAGTGTCAGCGCATTAAGCCTGCACCGTCCAGCAGTGCGCCACTGAAGCCGCTACCGATTCCAACCAACTGTTGGAAGTCAGTAAG
>NW_027152021.1:433370-454857 GCF_004359215.1 Bremia lactucae | reverse complement strand
GACTATTTCGTGGATCTTTCCTTCCTTTAATTCGGCAAGGAACAGATCCCACGACATCTCCGGGAGATTTACTATCTCCTCGGCAGATTTAAAGACTTGCCGGAGCACCTCAACTGAGGATGCCTCCGCAATTTCGTCTTTGACGGCCTCGAACACCTCGTTCGAAGGCCCGTCCTCTTTATTAGAGACTGATCCAAAGGTCACTCGTTTAGACGTGCCTTTGATCGTCCTAATCTGTCGGGTACTCGTTCTCTCGTTCTTCGAGTCACCACGACCTTTTTCTGGGAAGCGGGTGCCGTTGCCCTCCTGGCTAACGCACCCCTTCCAATTGCACCAGGCTCTAGGCACTGTGCCGGTTTATGCGACGCATGACTTCTTGTCAGCTCGCAGTCTACTGCCACAGGCTCTCGGCTCTACGCAGGACATTCGGACGCAAGACTAATAATCATCGTCTTTTGCACTACCCCAGTCTCCACGAGCTGGGTAGGAATTGGTGACGTTTGACATCCCGTCAAGGCACCATCAACTGTGCTCGACACTACATCAGTTGCATAGGCCTCTCGCAGGAGCACATCCTTTCCGGTGTCCTGCGTAGATTGCACAACAGTGCGTGTACGCCAGTCTATCCATGGTTGGTACTTTGCCAACCATGGCATGCCTAGGATGAGGTCATACGGACTTTCCATACCTAGCACTGTGATCTTCTCTTTACAAGAGAAGTCACTAAAGCTGAAGGCGGGTTCCACCTGATTCCCCTCAGACTTAACGAGCGCGCCGTTCGCTAAACGAACGGTCACCTCTTCTCGCTTGCTATCCTGGCAAAGCGACTCAAACATCGCCGATCACAAATTTTGGGAAACTCGCCGATCTTTCTTAGAGCCGCGAGTTTCACAAAATTTGTGATGCACCCGAATCCACTAGGAGGGTCATCACTTGGTCATAGCCTCTTACATGAGCGCTATAGACCAGCAGGGTTGAGGTCCGAAATTTCGAGACCTCAGGGACTATGCTACCCATTTGTTCGACAACTCTGAACTTAGGGGTAGCTTCAGAGTCCGCGTCAGTAGGGCATCCCGCCCCTACTGCGCTCCTGCATTTCCCGACCCCTCAGTGGTCGATGCAGAACTCATGCGTCTCGCACGCTGGTTCTTGCCATCGCCCTTTGGGAAGGGAGTCCTCTTGCTGGGCATTTTTGCCCCAGCAGGGACCCTGGCATAGCAGCGAGCCATCATATGGCCGCGCTTGCCGCATTTATAACAGACCACGTCTGCATTGCCCAACTCCATAGGAGTGGCATCTGTCCTTTCGGGCGACGGCTTATACCAAGCTGTCGCCAAAGCACTGTTGTAGGATTGCTCCTTAACTAAGGCAATTTGGATTGCCTCTTCCATCGTCGACGGCGCCTTTCTGGAAAGGGCCTGTTATGCGATGGGTCATGCCGTAGTCCGTTCATAAACGTGGGCACCTCAAATGTGCTCCAGAATCGGACCTGCGGTTATGGACGCCGACAGCGAGCGCATCTCTTGCACATACTCTTGCAGAGATGGCTTCGCCTGTCGCGCTCCAAAGAAGCGCGCCTGAAGCAACACTTCGTTGTTCGGCGGCTGGTACATGGCGCGAATCTTTTCTTTAAAGATTGCTCATGTAGAGAACGCCTTTCTGTCCGCCATAAGCGCCGAGTAAGCCCACTCTGAGGCCTTTCCGCGCAGACGCGACATGGTGTACGATACCATCCGGCTGTCATCCTCGATGAGCTGGGCGACACCGCATTGCTCCACGGCTAAAAGCCAGTGGACAATCGTGTGCGCCACAGTTCCATCGAACTTGGGCGGGTCCATCCGAATGGGCCTCGGCTGCGGCCGGGCAGAGAGCATCTCAACAGTCCTGTTCAGAGCCTCGCTCCGAGCCTGCTCATGCCTCAGCTCATCCTGAGTCTGAGTAACGGACTCCGCCGCAGCATGGCCTTGTTCCTCGGACGCGGCCCTCCGCTGCCCAAGCACGAAAGCCTTAAACTGCTTCAACTGAGCAACATGTTGTTCAGGAGGACTACCCAGGAGCCTGGCCAGGGCTTGCTTACCAAGTCCCTGCGCCATAAGCCCTGCCACCTCCCGATGATGTTCGGAGAGGTGGGGAAAATGAGCCTAATCAATATTGAGGCTCGTCCTCACGTACACACGCAGAGATGCGAGTCGTGGAAAGGATTTCAAGTGCTACCAAGTGTAGACGGGCACGTTGTAATGCGACCACGCTCTACTTAGACACACACCCTAGCACAGCGAAGAAGCGGTTTAACCTGCTTCTCTTGCGTGCAGTGAGGTGGTTGTGGTGGGCGCGTTAGCGACCTCGCCCAACACACTAAGTACTGTGATTAAGAGTCGTCTCGTGCGCACTTATCAAGTAGGAAGTAGTTTTCAGACTTATTTAAAAAAAATATTAAAATATAAATACCTTTTTCTTACCAATTAAAATGTCATCTCTATAGATAACACTTAAAATGTATTGCGAGCGCATCTTTCTAGATACCTCGCGTTACGGATGACGCTAGCCGTCAACACGGATGACGCTGAGCGTCATCCCTCCTAATGTGAATGCACCCATGTGCATCACATACACAAGGCTTGGTTGAAAATGTGCACCACACCCGAGTGCTGGGTCTAATTACTATTATTTAGTAATTGACCATGCCCTTAAATACACCTAGTGTACTTTAAGGGGACTGTGTAACATTAGGGCAACTTTAGCCCGTTACAACTTTGATGCATTTTAAAATTGCACTGACAGGTGTAGACTGAATTTAATGAAAATGACGGCGCTCCTTTCTCAGTGTCGCCCGAGCAGCAACAACCGCCTCTTCTAGCCGTGTCCGCACTTTCGGGGATGCGATGGCAGAAGAAACCCATCCGTGCATGCATCCGCATTTGAGTATTGCTCCAAATACAGGCTTCTATACTGTGTTTCAGTGTATTGGTCAGATCTTCTCCTTTTAGTGGACTCTGACTCTTTGCGTATTTACTCTGAGTCGCCACGTTTGTTTGCTGAGCGGTCGTTCGATGTTCTCGATCGGTCGCTAATTAGAAAGTGATCAGTATATCCAAACTGGAAAAGGCGTAGGTACCATTTTCGCAAGTCGGTCGTGTCCCTAAGACATCCGACGATCTTTATGCAGCGACAGGGGGGACCTCCGGGAACGGAGCCGCCTAGGGAAATTGCAAAGGTGGAGAATCCGTGGCAACCATTGCGTGAAGACGAGGGCACCTACATGCCGGAGCAGTATGCAGGGATTAAGAGGCGCATGGACGAAGAAAGTGACGACTCTGACTCCAACAAAGGCACGGGAGACCGACTGACCGAACAAGGGCTTCAGACGGAAGCGGGGCACCGAAACGACGCCGAAAAAGAAGCCAAGACGGAGATTAACTCGCCGCCACCACAGGAAGATGAAGATGAAGACGAAGAAGAAGAGAAGGAACCTGTCACGGAGAGTCAGCAAGACGAGCCACCGCAAATTGTTGACGATCAAGAAGAGGAAGTAACCTTTCCGGAGATGTTCCGTCATCTGCACGAGAAAATCAAAGCTCAAAGAACATGGACTTGGACGTGACCACGATAGACTGTGCCTGAAAGTATACGCAGCTAATGTTTGCCGAAGTCTTCGTCACGCAGCCGCATGAACCGCTCGAAGCCAGTAAGAGTCACTACCTGCAACTAAATGATGAAGAAACAGAGGCGCTTCTCTGATTTTTCGGGGAAGATGCTTAAGTTCGAGTGGATGCCCGAAAGCGGAGAGCGCGCCTGTACAACCATTTCGAGAGCTATTTCTAGTAAAAAAAACTCTGGTGAACCTAATAGAACATCAGTAATTTTTTTTGGGCCACCACTCAGTTGAAGTCCGCAGGACTAGGCATACTGGAGACTCCAGCAATAAGTGAACGAATAAGACCCTGGCAATAGAGCTGATGGACATCGCGGGTCTACTCATTAACTTTCAAATGACTAGCACGCAAACATGACTTGACGGACGCAAAAACTCTAACCTGCCAACTCAACGACGATGAAGACGCATTTGATCCGTTAAAGTATTTTACCTTTTGGAGAAGAGATGAAGCAAGCCGAATTGATCAATTTCACGTTAGAGGCGAGCCGTACACGTAGGTGCAATGGGTTGGGGCTACTGCAGCCGCTTGGAACTCAGACCATCGCGAAGTGCGTCTCGAGATTTCTCCTCCCAATAACGAGCAAACGCAAAAGAGTACAACTTCGTACTAACCCATTTCCAGTGGCCGTTCAGCACGAGTACAGGAGATTATCGCCTTAAACCTCAGTAGCATCATGGACCAGTTTGAAGCAAGTACAAATCCGGTTTAACATCAAATAGTGTGATTAAAAGTAAACAAAATCTTCTCGGTGAGGCAAATAAGGATGATCACCGGTAATCTAGACGAGCCTTATAGCTGAAACAAGAAACTTGCTTGAATCTCAGCTGGAAATCCAAGATGCGTAGAATCTGGCAGCCTTGCAATGGCAGCTCGCGCCATCAGTCGTGATCTACAACCAACGACTTAAAATAGCCGACACATCTTGTAGCGGAGCTACCTCGCTCCTAAAGTCAGGGGAAGAATTTCAGACTCAGAGAGTCACTTAGTTCTATTGAACTAACGGGTTTTACAACTCAGGGAGTCGTACAAACTATTAAAGCTTAAAAAATTCTAGTTCAAGGAATTCAGGGTTCGTAGAACCAAGTGGCAACTAGTGCCCAAGAGGATATACCTTACAAAGGCTTCTATCTTTTACAGATCAATGCGCAAGCCTTAGAAAGGCACTTAAGGCTTTAAGATAAAAAAAGGAACTGCAATTCATCAACTATATTAAATCTAAGAACCTTACCCTAGCTAGTTTAAATAGAATTTAGCTTCCAGATTTATATCTGGCGGCGACCACATTTGTTACCCATAATTAATGGGATTTAAGTAATAACTATTTTAAAATTAGATAAAAGGGTATTTTACCCATAAAGTCAATGTACCACAACAACGGTTCTCCAACCGATGTGTGCCCCATTACACCCTCCCCCATCAGACTGTTGACACCGAGTGACAACATTCGCTTCATTTCCTCTTTGAGGTTGGAGCCTAAACAGCTAATCGTCCGGTTGTGGTTTTCATTCCTTTGTCTCATGACAATCAAGCGTGAGTTACAGACTCTTAGCACCTTCCTCGACGATGAGGGAATGGTGGACTTTGAAAGTCACTCCCAATCAGAGGAGGAGGAGAAAGAGCGTCGTTCGCTCACTCCTTCTCCTCCGGATGAACGTCGGCGGGCCCCGAATCCATTTCCAGAACGTAGTGCCGCTGGTGTCTTAACTGCATTGAGCAGGACACGGGACCCTGAGTCCGACATCATTACGAATCCGCTCAATGAAGAGCAAGAGCAATAATCCTCATATAGGAAAGATCTCGTCATTGAGCTGCCGAAATAGCAAAAGCTAAGGGTCATAGTGAATATAGATTCACTCCGCTTAGTGCGAACGAGCGTCTCAAAGAGATAGCGGGTCATAGCTTGGCCATCTGGATCTCCGGTGACCCAGCGAGGAAGCCGGAGGAGATCGCTGCTCGCGACGCTCTTCATGAGCAATACCATACGCCAAAGTTAATGACACGAAGTCAGTATCTGACGCGTTTACGTAATCAAGCCCGTGGGGCTTCGGTGACCTCCATGAGGGAAATTCCGATCGTTTTGTTTCCAAACGAAACAAGGAGTGAAAACGAAGTCTCATTTAAGAACTGGGTCCACCGGGCCCGCCGACTTCGTAATATCTGGAATATCAGATAGTCTGCGGATAGAGGTGATGTTCGTTTGGAACGGAAGCTTCGCTTCGACATTGCCGGTAGATTATCAGCGTTTAGTAAAACTCGGTCTCCGACCATATCAGAATTGATACAGCTTCTGCCTTTGGCATCTGCTTGTTCTTTTTGTTTGTCTTGGCTATACTTAAGCCTACGGCCCTTTAGTGACTGGCGACGAATAAAGTTACTCGACGCTCCGCAGTCCACTAGGGCTCTAAGTGACAAATCATTTGTCACTTTTAACTTCAAGGTGATGAGGGATACCTCATCACCCGGTGCAGAGACACATAATGATTGAGTGTCTGGAGCAACTTTTGTCAAGAGATTTGCAAATTCTCTTGAGGTTGCTGGATCAGTGGGGCGTTGCGCCCCTACTGACCCCGACCGTTTTTTGGCGGTCTGCCTCGCTGTTGCGATTTCGCAACAACGTCGGACCCGCGACCGTTGCCATTTTTGGCATACGTCCAAAATCACGTTCAGTACCTTACGGTGCTGGGCGTGGGGCACTACACTCATGAGCGTAGTGTCCTAATTTTTGACAGCGATGGCATTTCTGCTATAACTTATTGCTCGAAAAGCGAGGTCTCTCGCTTTCGACGTAAGAGAGGTCCATGGGTTCTGGGCCTCCTAACTCGTGTCGTCTTGGAGGACGATACGATGACGAACTAGCTTGAGCCTGTCTCAAGCAAAAGTCCTCTTGTTCCGCAACGGATATTGCTTCTTCAAGCGTATCGAGTTCCAAGCGGAACAGATGGGTCTTAACGGGACCATCCGTAAGACCTTGCATGCAGACCGTAATTAACGTGTGTTCATGGACTGGGTTATTTGTAATACAACTCGCTAAGAGTCGCATGTGCTGGGCATATTGCGTGCACATCACGCTTGCCTTGCTTGCGTTTCAGAAGCTCTGAACGAGCTCTGAACTCAGCTTTAGGCAGTTCAAACATCTGTTTGAGCCGGGCTTTAGAAGCCTCTAGCGACTCAAAGAAATATGGGTCGCGCAACTTTAGGCCTAGTGCCGAAGTTCTGGCGCGACCTGCCAAATTTGACTGAGCAATGCGACTTGCATTTGCTCGTCGACGATCTTTATGGCATCGTCCAACGCGACAAACCATCTCATAAAGGAGTCTTCTCCGACCCCCCTTTACTTAGAGATGTCAATCTTTAAGTTTTCGGGACGGCGCGTGTGCGTCATCCCAGGTACAGGGGTCTGTACCTGTTGTAACCTCAACAGTTCTGCCCGTTGAGAGCCTTGCTGATTCAACAAGGCTACCTTCTCCTCATCTCGTCAAGTTCATGTTGTATGAACTTGGCGATGGCCGAATGGAGGGCAACTCTGTCCAAACCAGTCAGCATGGCCAAGATGGCATCGTTTCCTACGGTCGAACTCATTCGTTCGACCGCACTCATTTTATGTCACTTAGAAAGAAATAGCTTTCACTCGAAACGTGATGCGTATTCCCACTATGATCTAACATTTCCATGTTAGAGTAGGGAAATGTGGTCCTTGGACGGACTACAAAGTGCTACCAGGTGTAACGAGGCACTACGACTTGTACTGTTTCAGTACAAGTCCACTTCGCACTGCTTCAGTTGCGAGTGGTGCCTTACGTTATTTCACGTACACTAATACAAAGAGCTTCTTTGAAAAGTGAGGCCTTAGAGCAGAACCGGCTGACGAACACCTCTATCCGGACTTGAAGGTTCTCCCTCGACATCATTCTCTCTTAGTCCGAGTGCTTAGAACCCGATTGGACATGTCCACCGCGGAACATCAGCAGACCGATGCGAAAATGGTTGGTTGGTGTCGAAAGGATGCTTGAAGCGAGTTGGAAAAGAATTTTCGTAAACTGTATTTAATATAATTAAGTTCTTCTGTTTCTATTTATTTATACGAACTTAATATATGCTAATTCAAAACATGTAATAAAATTTTATCTGTCTCTCTCTTTGTGCGCGTCCAGCGCCGACTGGACCGCGGAGCAAGTAGATATAATGGCCTATATCTACCAATGGATAAGCATTTCAAATATTACCATGTAAAGTAATATTCTCCAAATATTCTCTACCTTTTAGATAATATATTCGGTACTTCAAATTCTCATCATGAGGAGCAACGACGCGCGGAGGAATCAACAACCTTTAAGTGTTAGTTTTATGTAACGATACCCCCGGACAGATATGTGCTGCTGAGTTAATCTTGATGTGGCATTTCTTTTATAACCACATCCCTTCAAAAAAGCGAAATACTTATTTCTTTTGAAGAGTATTACACCTGTCTAAAATTATAACCTTTATAATTTATCAGGAAGAGGCGTCCCACCATTATTAATTTAGACAAATTATAAGCCAAAAAAACTTTCACATATTCGGACTGACAATTATACAAGCATTACAAAATTATTTTCACAGGCAGTGGGAATTAACGCAATTAACTTTTTCTCAAGACTGCCGTAGAGGTCCGCATGGTATAACCTTGCTCGCGGGCAGACGCGTCAACGACCAAATTTTCCTTCTTAAGGTTCGTAGGTACAGCGCATATGGATTTATGAGTGAGTGACAAGTCATATTCAAACCCACTGATGGAAGCTTGTCATTCTTGTAGAGATATTATAGCAGAGCAGACAACTTGTAGTCAGGAAGTAAATTGGAAAGTATATTAGTCTTTAGAAAACTTACACATGCAATCAGCTACTCCTTTGTAGAAGCACTACAAAGGTCTCATATGAGTCATTTCTTTCTTCATCTAACAGATTGCTGTAGTTTCATTTTCTGTGTCCGTTGCAAAACGATTACAATCAATCGTCATTATGACGTTTGAGCGTACACAGAATGTCCAACATCAACACTCCTCCTCGACTAGAAGTCTCCATCGTTTGTCTTTGCCACGAGAAATTGGAACTTGTTGGTCGAAATTGCCTTAGTTAGAAAATCGGCGAGCTGTGACTTGGTTTCAATAAACTTCGGCTAAATGACCTTGGCCTTGACTTGGTCGCGAACGAAGTGCTCGCGAATATCAATATGTTTCGCTCGACTTTGATAGCCTTCGTCCTTCGCAATAGCAATCGCTGGTTGTCTTCATACACAACCACTGGACCGTCAATCTTGACCTTCATCTCCAACAATAATTTTTTTGACCACAAAATTTCTTGAATGCACAACGAAATTGCGACATATTCAGCTTTGGCAGTACTTAGTCATACACTGTTCTAAAGCTTCGACTTGAATATGACTGGAGAGTCATTGACCATCACCATGACTCCAGATGTCGAACGTCGACTATCTTTGTCACTTCCCCAATCTGCATCACTAAATGCACTCAGCTACAGGTCACCAGGTTGCTTCGATAACAAATTCCGTTTGTTGCAGTCGACTTTAGGTAGCGCAGCACACGAATGGCTGCATTCCAGTGTTCTTCACTCGGTTTTTTCAAATGTCGACTCAGTCGACCTACTGCAGATGCAATATCATGTCTTCTACCTTCGCCACATGTAGGAGTGATCCTACCAGAGATCGATACGGCCGATTCTCCATTTTTGAGTCCTTTTCCTCGCACTTAAGCATGACTTGACCTTCCACACTTGGGTTGTAAACAACTTTCGCCCCGACTTGGTTGAACTTTACGACCATCCTGTCAATGCACGCATTTTTGGCTGATCTTGAGCTACCTTGTATGCTGTGCATAGTCCACCTCAATGCCGAGGATAAATCTCACATTGCCTAGCGTCTTTAACTTGAAATGACTTGCAAGTTCATCTGCAACTTTGTCAATTAAATTAGCAGAAGTACCTCCAATCAGCATATCATCGACATACAGCGTCACGTAAATCCACGAAAGGTTTCCATCGTGATGGACAAAGACGCACGGGTCCGAAACACATGGCACGAAACCCATGTTGCAAAACACCTTCGAAATTGTCTTCAACCATGTTGCAGCAGCCTGTTTTAATCCATACAAACTTCTGTTGAGCTTCAAAACTTGACCTGGATCCATGTCGACCCTCTGAGGCGTAAAAATGTACACATCTTCGTTCAATACGCCATTTATGAACGCAAAATCACCATCATAATGGTGAATTGTCATTGCATGATGACAACACACAGCCAGGAAGACGCGAATAGAATTCGTGTTCGCAACCGGCAAATATGTTTCGTGGTAGTCAACTCCATAGGTTTGACGATAACCCAACGCCACAAGTCGAGCTTTGTACCGCTCAATATCACCATATTCGTTACTTTTGATTGAAAAACCCACTTGGTTCCAATCACCTTTTTGTTTGGAGAATTCTCCACTGCAGTCCATGTTTTTTGTTATCCAGTGCCTTAAGTTCGACCTTGATCGCATCACTCCCCATCTTGGATTGAGGAGACGCCACTGCATCGTGGTATGTAGATGGAGTTTCGAATTCTGCATTTGCTTGCTCATACTTAATTCGATATCTTTTTGAGGCCCGAGCCTCTGGCTCCTCACTGCGCGATGTATTATGTATAGTTGACGTCCTGACTGGAACCAAAGCTTGATCTCATAGCTCGATCATGGTAACGCGAGCGGGGCATTTTGACCACCAAATTGAGATGATTGCACCATAGAGAAATCAGTGTGATAATCCAAGTCCCCCCTGGGCACAATGTCTCGAGTCGTAATCATATCCAAATCAGTTGGCTCCATGTAAACATCATCGATATCGAAAGCAGGATCAGACACATGCTCAAAACCCTGGCGTGGAGTTATAGACTCAAATTCACTTGGAGGTGGAATGATTTGATCATTGCCAGTCTGGTCCACAACCATTGGCTCTACGTCATATTGAGTAGTAATAATTGGTAATCGAATAACATCTGTATCGTCATCATTGTCATGATCCACACGTAGAGAAACCTGTATATCTCCAACCACTTGCACATACTTGGACCTTGGCAACTCTTGTAAAGTCACTGGTCGCGTGATCTCCAGTCGATCAGACTCGAAGTTCCAGACACGATATCTCTTCAAATCGTCTGAGTAACCCAAAACATGCATCGACATGCCTTCTTGTCCAACTTTAGACGTTTTATTTTGCAATGTGTGCGTAACCTTTTTGCACCTAACACTCGTATGTGCGACAAATCTGGATTGGTTCCAAAACTTTAAATGGGGTCTTGGTTGGTTGAGAGGCGCACGTAACTCGACTAGTCACGTATACTGCAGTATTCATCGCTTCAGCCCACCATTTCTTCTCCACTTGCATGTAATTTAGCATCGATCTTGCTCGTTGTGTCAGTGTTCGATTTAGTCTTTCAGCCATTCCATTTTGCTGTGGCGACTTCGTACTTCTTCAAATCGCTTGTTACTGTACTCGCCACCATTGTCGGTGCGAATACACTTATCTTGGTACTTACCGGGTTTTCCATCATCGACTTGTACTCGGTGAGCTTATCCACCGCATTTGACTTGTGTGCAATATAGCATGCGACCTCATAGAGTGAATAATCATCTAAAAATGTCATTTCGAATCTTGCTCCATCTTGCGACTTGGTCTCCTTTGGTTCCATAACGTCGCTGTGAAAAACTTGGAGCAGTGAATTTGTCTAACTTCACCGTACTTAGACTTCGGAAACGGCTTGACTGAAGACTTGCCTGTCACACACCCTTCGCTGATTTCGTCTTGGTAATCATCAACACTAGACGGATCTTGCATCTTAAATTCCCCAACACACTTGTCAAGGTTTTTCATTGCCTTAAATGGCAAGTGTCCTCGTCTTGCGTGCCATACACTTGGACTCGTACGTTTCGCTCCATCGCCAACCTCTTCACTCGCATTTGCAGATTCCACTGTATCACACTCCAACACAAACAATTTACCCTTTTGGTTCACTTGAGTCACCGCTTCTTGACCATTTCTGATTTCACACATTTTGTTTTGAAAAATGACATGTATACCTTTTGCAGACAATGCAGGAACTGATAGGAGACGACGATTCAGCTTTGGAACGTACAACACGTCTTCAATACGTATTGATTTCTTGTTCTTCAACATGACACGAATTGTCCCAACTCCAGCAGCCAAAACTGTTTCTTCATTCGCAATCGAGATTTCAACAGACCTGTTAAGCGATCTGATTCCCACAAACATATCTTGGTATGGGCACATATCACAACTCGCACCACTGTCGAGTAGCCAACCTTCAGAGCTATGTTCACCCACAGTGAACGCTTGCTCAGAGCTTTTGTTCTTGTCTGAATTCTCCAGCATTCTTGTTTCTTGTGTCCATTTCTGCCGCATATAAAAACGTCCCAGTAATCTTGTTTCTTGTTTCCTTCGACCGAAAACGCTTGCTCTTGAAGTTTCTTGTAGCCTTCAACGCAATTTTGCTCTTCTCCTTTCGAGCAATGCCTTCGTATTCACGACATAGCATCTCCTTGGCTTAAAACTAATCAATGTCCCTCGTGTTCTCGATAATCCGGACGATCTGATCGTATTCATCAGTCAAGTTTCCAAGCAGAATCACGAGCCGCTCAGCTTGCGCGACCTCGTCACCGACGGCTTGCATTGACATACGCAGCTCATCAAACTTGAGAAAGTGATCCATTACACTTTCTCTCTTAAGCTCGTGCAATTGTCGACGCATCTGCACCATGAATGCTTCTGCGAAGAAAGAAGCTCTTCAAAATTTCCCATGCTTCTGCAGGTGTCTCTGCATTTCGAACCATGGACTGAAGACTTAAGTTCATCATCGTACACAAGTTTGCGAAGGCCTTCATATCGTTGACTTTCCATAAAGACGCGCTAGCGTCAACTTCACACGGTGCCGCCGTCGCGTCGACGTGCTCCAATAGCCCCTTCTTGGCGAGCTTCATTCGCGCGTTAAACTCCCATACGAAGTAGTTGTCTTCGTTGAGAGCATCGTTCGCTCCCAGTATCGTTACATGAAATTAACACTTAAAGATTGTTAATTAATATATTATCTAAAAGGTAAAGAATATTTGGAGAATATTACTGTACATGGTAATTTCTAAAGGCTTATCCATTGGTAGATATAGGCCATTATATCTACTTTCTCCGCGGTCCAGTCAGCGCTAGACGCGCGCAAAGAGAAAGACAGATAGCACTTTTAGTACATGTTATGTATTAGTTTTTAATTAAGTTAGTATTAAGTAGATAGACAAGAAGAACTTAATTATATTAATACAGTTTATATTTAACCCTCTTTAAAACAAGTGTTTTAAAGAGAAGACTTCCTCTGCACGTACTAGTGTACGTGAGTGACGTGAGGCACCACTCGCACTGAGGTAGTGCGAAGTGGACTTGTACTGAAGCTGTACAAGTCGGCAGTGCCCTGTTACACCTGGTAGCACTTCGTAGTCCGTCCAAGGACCACAGTTCCAGCATTTAACATGGACATGTTAAATGATAATGGAAATACGCATCACGTTTCGCGTGATAGCTACTCCTTTCTAAGTGACATAGAAAGGAGTGCGGCCGAATGAATGAGTTCGTTCGTAGGGAATGATGCCATCTTGGCCATGATGTCTATATTTGGACAGAAATGCTCTTTATTCAGCTATCGCCAACTTCGTACAACATGTACTTGACGAGGCGAAGGAGAAGGTAGCCTCGCTTGATCAGCAAGGCTTTTAGCAGGAAGAACTGTTGAGGTTGCAGCAGGTAGAGACCTCTGTACCTGGGATGACGCACACGCGTCGTCTCGAAACCTTAAAGATAGACATCTCTAAGTATAGGGGAGTCGAAGAAGACTCCTCTTAAGATGGTTCGTTGAGTTGGACGATGCCATTACGGCTCGTCACATCGTCGAAAGCAAATGCAAGTCGCATTATTGAGTCAAATTTGGCAGGTCGTGCCAAAACTTGGGCATTAAGCCTTAAGTTGCGCGGCCCATATGTCTTTGGGTTGCTAGAGGCTGTTAAAGACCGGCTCAAACAGACGTTTGAACCGCCTAGGGCTTAGTTCACGCTTTTGTAACTCAAGCAAGGCAAGCGTGATGTTCACGCTTATGCCTAGCACATACGACTCTTAGCGAGTTGTATCACGAACAATCCAGTTCATAAACACAAACCGTTGCCCTTTTTTGCATACAGTCCAAATTACGTTCAGTACCTTTCGGTGCTGGGCGTGGGGCACTACACTCATGAGCGTAGTGTCCTAATTTTTGACAGCGATGGCATTTCTGCTATAACTTATTGCTCGAAAAGCGAGGTCTCTCGCTTTCGACGTAAGAGAGGTCCATGGGTTCTGGGCCTCCTAACTCGTGTCGTCTTGGAGGACGATACGATGACGAACTAGCTTGAGCCTGTCTCAAGCAAAAGTCCTCTTGTTCCGCAACGGATATTGCTTCTTCAAGCGTATCGAGTTCCAAGCGGAACAGATGGGTCTTAACGGGACCATCCGTAAGACCTTGCATGCAGACCGTAATTAACGTGTGTTCATGGACTGGGTTATTTGTAATACAACTCGCTAAGAGTCGCATGTGCTGGGCATATTGCGTGCACATCACGCTTGCCTTGCTTGCGTTTCAGAAGCTCTGAACGAGCTCTGAACTCAGCTTTAGGCAGTTCAAACATCTGTTTGAGCCGGGCTTTAGAAGCCTCTAGCGACTCAAAGAAATATGGGTCGCGCAACTTTAGGCCTAGTGCCGAAGTTCTGGCGCGACCTGCCAAATTTGACTGAGCAATGCGACTTGCATTTGCTCGTCGACGATCTTTATGGCATCGTCCAACGCGACAAACCATCTCATAAAGGAGTCTTCTCCGACCCCCCTTTACTTAGAGATGTCAATCTTTAAGTTTTCGGGACGGCGCGTGTGCGTCATCCCAGGTACAGGGGTCTGTACCTGTTGTAACCTCAACAGTTCTGCCCGTTGAGAGCCTTGCCTTGCTGATTCAACAAGGCTACCTTCTCCTTCATCTCGTCAAGTTCATGTTGTATGAACTTGGCGATGGCCGAATGGAGGGCAACTCTGTCCAAACCAGTCAGCATGGCCAAGATGGCATCGTTTCCTACGGTCGAACTCATTCGTTCGACCGCACTCATTTTATGTCACTTAGAAAGAAATAGCTTTCACTCGAAACGTGATGCGTATTCCCACTATGATCTAACATTTCCATGTTAGATAAGGGAAATGTGGTCCTTGGACGGACTACAAAGTGCTACCAGGTGTAACGAGGCACTACGACTTGTACTGTTTCAGTACAAGTCCACTTCGCACTGCTTCAGTTGCGAGTGGTGCCTTACGTTATTTCACGTACACTAGTACGTGCAGAGGAAAACTTCTCTTTAAGACAACTAGCTTAAAGAGGGTTAAATGATAATTGTATTAATATAATTAAGTATCTCTTCTTTCTATCTGTTAATGCTGTCTTAATTATAAACTAATACTAAACATGCAATTGAAATCTTATCTGTCTCTCTCTTTGTTTACGTTTACAGCTGATTAGTCTGCGGGATAAATAGATATAATGGCCTATACCTATTAATGGATAAGATTTCTGAACATTACTATATAAAGTAATGTTCGCCAAATATTATCTACCTTTTAGATAATATATTAATCAACAACCTTTAAGTGTTAATTTTATGTAACGATACACCCCGTTACAGCTGCGCAATTTCGCATTAAGGATCAACTCACGGACCAAATTCAGGGTATATTTGGCCATATTGGAGCTACATAACATTTTTCCCAAGTTCTTCGATAGTACAAATCTGCTTTTCATAATCATTCATTTCAACATAGTGTATTAACCTACTCTATAACATAAGCAAATGCTATGCTTAACCGCGGTTCAGATTAGACCGGTTGGGCTTGACAACATTACCTGAGACCCATAACCATCAACACGCCCCCTGAATGCAAACTCGCTTTGATACCGAGAGCCACCACCATGTCCTTGTGCCGCGGTCCGGGTAGTCCTCTCGTCATTATGTCTGCCAGCATGTTCGACGTTTCAGAGTACTATAGGTACAGTTTGTAACGTTTGACTTCGTCACGGAATTGTCAAGCTCCGCCAACTTCCTGTCTACCATTTGTATATCATTTACCGTCGAATCCAATTTTTCCAGTCTATATTCGACGTCAAATAGCTTGTTTAGCTTCTCCCCTCTCGCCAAAGTTGGTCTTGTATAGCTGCACTCCAGCGATAATCTTTCTGTGCATTCATGGCAAAATTGTTCATGCTCTCATTAATAAATACCAGTTCCATCCATATTGCCGTGCCCGGGGAATTTATTGGTCATGAAAATGATTACGGATCGTTATTAACAAATCAAGAAAAAATAATTATTCTTTAAATTTAATAATTTAAAAACTTTAACATAAATATGAATAATAATATTTATATTTATGTTTTCTAATGAACCGTTGACTTGGACTCCACTTGCTGTGCAAGCCTCATGGAAAGTTAGCCCTTAAGCAAAATCCTGATATTTAGTTGTTTCCTCTTAAAATTCTCTTTCCCTTCTTGATGCTAGTCCTCATCTCCAACCATATCGCCCTTGGCGATGTCGTCCAAAGAATTCTCTTTGAACGCGTTCAGCATACCCCACCGAAAAGGAGTTCCCGACGAACCAAATACAAAGCCCTTGCTCTTGTCATTGGCGTTAGACGGTGAGTACATGTTTTTTGGTCCTTTGTCAGCGTGATTAGGGTCCACAGTCCTATTAAAGTAATAATAGAAGTAGCGTGTCACACGCAAATTATCAACTTGTTTGACAGATGAAATTTTTAAACGCCGAGAGGACCTCACAACACGTACTTAGTACGCACGAAAGTCTAACTCCATCGTACACTGATTTCTTACTAAAATGCACACATGTAAAGCGAACTAACTATAGCTGACTTCAACAAAATAAATTTGCTCGAATCAGTCGGGAATGCTACGGACATGTTTGCATCATGATACTGAAGCATCTCTGACTAGTCGTCATATTTTGAACGCCTTTTTTATCCAAACAATTAACTTTACTTTCTTTCTCGATCATAATTTAGCATTCGTTTCACTCACAACTGCGATGAATATCTATTTTTACTGAGATCGATCATAATAATTAGTTAACTTCGCAAAAGCTGATCTCATTTAAGACGAGTTTGCTTGGTTTGAATTCGATGAGGTACTTTTACCGCTCTCATAAGTTTGCGTTCGGCCTTGAAGGTAGCTCTGAATAATAACGCTAGAAACAAATCTTCAAAAGGCCATGAGTGCAGTCGTTGGTTTATCGAACAAGCACCTACAAATTTTATTTTTAGATATCACAAAACAGAGAAATATTGCAAATCATTAAACAAAGCAAAAATTGTTGGCCAGCATTATAAAAAGGATTGGCGCCAGTATAGATTATTTTGGTCTGATATTAATCTCCGGCATTCAAACATCATGATGTTTGAAAGTTGATTTTTGTAGTACATGTGACTACATGTTATAAGCGATAAATGCGTGCCGTTGATATCCTACAATTAAAATTGATATTTCACAACTATTTTAAAATATTTGAAAATATATCGCTCTTACTTAAATTAAGGATTTGCTCTATTCAAACCCTTTTCCCTTAAATGTACAACCTTTTTAATATGCAGTGCGAGGGA
This sequence comes from Bremia lactucae, assembly GCF_004359215.1. Lineage (NCBI taxonomy): Eukaryota > Oomycota > Peronosporomycetes > Peronosporales > Peronosporaceae > Bremia > Bremia lactucae. Next base: position 437,437 of record NW_027152021.1, on the reverse strand, counting down.
GGTATGTCACGTGATAGGGGGCTAATTATAGCGTAATATGTTGTTCTTGTGTATGTAGGATGGTCGCATGAGAAATTGCCAGGGGTGAAACAAGGGTTGAAACAACATCATTCGTGAGGTTAGCGCCGGGCAGCCATCTGTAAACCAGTACTGATCACTTCCCGCTTACCACACCGTTTCATTTCTATTACAATTTAGCGACCCTTTAACACCATTATCATGTCTTCTTCTCCCGCACCATTCACGTCAGCATTGTCATTACCTGTGCCGTCCCCATCCACACCAGCACCACCATCTGCTTGATCCAAAAAAGGAGGTTTATTTTCTCTTTACTCTCATATGTCTTAAAATTGACAACAAGAGGGCATGCCTTATGCTCCGGGTTTTGTACAAAAATGTACTGAGTCGGCATAGATACTGCTAAATAGTCCTGGACGTGTCCGATAAGGGAACATTCATATTGCATAAAGGCTTCAAGTCTTGCATTTAGAATCTGTGGGCACTGGGAATTGATGAGTTCTATGTGACACAATAACATGCTTCCTCCCACCCATTTCTGTTTACGCTACAATATATAAACATTATTCAAAATGGAGATTGCTTGTGAAGAATGGTCAACGAAACCATGGAAAAAAAACACTGCTGGGCACCCAATAGCTCGAATACTTACTATTAAGGCGAGAAGTTCCATGCAAAGGTGTTCACTTGACATAGAGAAGAAGTCTTTAGCACTGTAATAAAAGGATTCTGTCATTATTTGTTGCCCTTGTGTTATCTGTCATACCTCTCTACAGCTCATGTTCATCTAAGCAGTTTCTTGCAGCCGAAGCTGATCGAAGGTAATAACACGACAGGCCCTAAGTCGTTAGCCGCCACTTCAACCACCTCAGCACGCCTCTTCATGCACATACGTACCGTCATGAAACGACTAACCAACTCAGAAATAATACAATTTCCAACACTCCTCCTCGGCTAAGCCTTACCGTCATAACCAACACGAATTAAAGCACGCAATTTTGCAAGCTTGGTCGCGTCGAGTGCCTTGGTCAGCAAATCGGCCAGCATTTCCTCCGATCGCACGTACTGTGCCAGCACAATCCTACGTCGGGCAAAATCGCAAACAAACTTGACTCGAACGTCAATATGTTTGGCCTTGAGCGACGACGCTTCTCCTTCAAGCTGTCAAATAGCAGCTTGATTGTCGACATGCATTAACATGAGCAATTTTGGCACTGCGCCAAATTCGCATAGCATTTCGCGTATGCCTAAAAGCTCTCGCGCCACCTCCGATGCCGCCACAAATTAGGCTTCCATTGTCGATAGTGATACACCACCCTGTTTTTGGCACACCAGCTGACCGCCATACCGTTGAGAAGTATAATACCTTCGGTCAGAGACTTCCTGTCACTTTTGTCTGCGGCGAAATCCGCGTCGCTATAGCTTTCAACCACAATCGACATCCTGTCATTTTCGCTTGGTGTCATGTTGAGTTTCATCGACTTCGTGCCTTTTAGATAGCGCGCCACCCGCTTTGCAAGCTTCCAATCGTGAAGCAGGGGTTGATGGGTTTGACGTGTCGCTTTGTGGATCGCAAATACAATGTCGGGCCGCGTGCATCGCGCAACCCAAAGTAGCGACCCAACTAGTGACTGAAACTCCTTGACTGTGGTTAATCCATTCTTGCCCTTGCTCTCTAGCAACACACTATCACTTGGATGTACCTCGTAGCAATCAGAACCGATAGGCGCAAGTGTTGGATTTGCATTCGAGAGTCCATGCTCACGTAGCAAGTCGTTTATAGCCTCCTCCTGGTCCAGCTGATAGCCACCACCATCGTTAAGCACCACTCGCATCTCAAGAAACTTGCTCACTTATCTGAGATTTTCAATCGACAAACTTGATAGAGCTTCGAAGAAACGGTCAACTGCGGCCGCATCAGTGCCGGTGACCAAAAGGTCATCCACGTAAACACCCACCACAACAATGTCCTTTTCATCGCGCTTCCAGTATAGACACATGTCAGACACGCACTGTGTGAAGCCCGCATCGCACAACTTTGCATGAAGAAGCTGACTCCATAATCGTCCAGCCTGCTTGGGGCCGTACAAGCTCTTGCATAGTTCTAGCGAAAGCTCGTTCTTGCTTGTCACGCCGAAACTCTTCATAGTCGCTTCACCAATGTCCATGCCTTGCGGTACCTGCAAGAATATCTCAAGGTGAGATTTCTTATCCGCTTTCACGTAAGCGTTGGGTATATCCCCGTGCTTAGCGGGTACTCCCCACGTTGCTGCCAGAGCAAGTAGTACCTTGACCGTTGATATGTCCATAACTGCGGCGAAGGTAAGCTGGTAATCAACACCAAAAACTTGCTCATTCCCGCACGCAACAAGTCGAGCCTTGAGCCGCTCGAGATCACCGTGCGCATCGGTCTTCGTCTTAAACACCCATTTGGTGTGCAGTGCATTACTACTGGGACTTCGTTTGACCAATCGCCAAACCTTGTTTTCTTCGAGAGCTTCTATCTCTTCACGCATGGCTATCTCCCACCCTTCACGCTTGCTGCTGCGCATCGCTTCCGCGTAATTCTTGGGACGCGCTCGTAAATGTGAGCCACGACACTCTCTTCACGTTCTTGCTCCTCCTGAACACCAATAGACTGCGCACGTTTCGATGCACCCCGAGTCCTGTGGGCATCACGCGTCCATGACTTCGACTTCTTCTTTCCTTTTTCACTTTTCGAAGCCAAAACCATGACTCCTACACTTGAGCATGTCGACACCACACCATCTTCCTGATCCTCGAAGTCGAGTGCTCTACGCAACTGACTGTTCTGCTCATCACTCAGAGTTTGGATGTCCTTTACGTGTTGCGAAACCACGACTTTATTGTCCTTTTGCAGAAATACCTTGTAGCCCTTGGTTTCGTCGCTGCGTCCGATAATTACGCCGACTTGAGACCTTTTTGCCAGCGAGTTCTTGCGCGGGTCGCGGTAAACAGAACAAACAGATCCAAAAACCACAATGTCACGCAAATCAGGAGCACGCTTCGTAAGTATCTCCATAGGCGATGCTCTTTCCTCATTTGCACTTGTCGGGCTGCGATTAAGGATATATGAGGCATACTCAACCGCATCACCCCAGAACGACAAAGGGAGTCGACTTGCAAATATCATCGAGCGAGCCATATTAAGCACCGTCCGGTTCATTCTCTTAGCTTTTCCATTTGATGCTTGATTTCTGGCTTCACTGACTTGTCTTGAAACACCTGTTGACTTGCAAAATAGGTCGACATTTTCATACTCACCTCCCCCGTCCGTCCTTAGGACATGTACACGACAGTTAAACGGACGCTCGAAAAAGGCCAAAAACTGCTCGAACTTCTTCGCCGCCTGGTCCTTGGTCTTAGCGAGAAATACGCGAGAGTAATTAGACTTGTGATCCACGAAATTTATCAAGTACCGGTTCCCAAGTCGGTCCCTTGGTGTCATCGGACCTTTAAGGTCAGAATATATGACACCGCCAATACAGTCGATTGGCGAGTGAGCCCCGTGTCCTTGTGCGATTGCACATTCTTGGTCTGTTTCCCCTCTGCGCACGACACACACGTAGGTCTTGAACGATCCGTTATCTTGATGCCTGACGCCGGGTCCTTTGCCATCAGCTCAATCGCGTCGTAGCCCAGATGACCCAGTCGCTGGTGAAAGTTGTATAGTGAACCACTCTGCATCTCCTTGACCGACTCGTTTGATGTCTCGTGCGTAATTATCGCCATCAATACGTCACTTAGTGTGCTTGTACTGCGTTTTCAGGTCACCGTCTTTACGTAAAGAACATTATTATCCATTGAAATGTCGAATACGACTTCACCATCGCTGCGCCTGGCTAGTGCGCGCTTCATGCCATCATACACAATTCCGAACCCCTTGCGCTCGAGCTTGCCGTACGAAATTATATTTCGCGAGAGCTCTGGTGCGAGGTAAACTTCAGTCAACGTGACGTCCCGCACTTGCCCTCCTGCTACCACAGTGAGTACCACGTTACCAACACGTTACAGCATGACTGATTCGC
>NW_027152021.1:397860-433270 GCF_004359215.1 Bremia lactucae | reverse complement strand
TTCAAAGCGTAACAGGTGGGTCTTTACGGGACCATCCGTAAGACCTTGCATGAACACCGTAATCAACGTGTGTTCATGGACTGATTTATTTGTTATACAACTCGCTAAGAGTCGTGTGTGCTGGGCATATGCGTGAACATCACGCTTGCCTTGCTTGAGTTTTAAGAAGCTCTGAGCGAGCTCTGAACTCAGCCCTTGGTGGTTCAAACGTCTGTTTGAGCCGGGTTTTAAAAGCCTTTAGCGGCCCAAAGACGTATGGGTTGTGCAACTAAGGCCTAGTGCCCAAGTTTTGGCACGATCTGCCAAATTCGACTGAGCAAATACGACTTGCATTTGCTCGTCAACGATGTGACGTGCCCTTATGGCATCTTCCAACTCGACAAACCATCTCAAGAGGGAGTCTTCTTCGACTCCCCTATATTTTGAGATGTCAATCTTTAGGGTTTCGGGACGACGCGTTTGCGTTATTCCAGGTACAGGGGTCTGTACCTGTTGTAACCTCAACAGTTCTGCCTGTTGAGAGCCTTGCTGATTCAGCAAGGCTACCTTCTCCTTCATCACATCAAGTTCATGTTGTATGAACTTGGCGATGGCTGAATGGAGGGCATCCCTGTCCAAATTGGACAGCGTTGCCAAGATGACATCGTTTCCTACGGTCGAACTCATTCGTTCGACCGCACTCTTTTCCATGTCACTTAGAAAGGAGAAGCTTTCAAGCGAAACGTGATGCGTATTCCCACTATCATCTAACATGTCCATGTAGATGAAAGAAATGTGGTCTACGGATGGACTTCTAAGTGCTACCAGGTAAAATGGGGCACTACGACTTGTACTGCTTCAGTACAAGTCCACTTCGCACTACTTCAGTTGCGAGTGGTGCCTTACGTTATTTCACGTACACTAGTACGTGCAGAGGAAGACTTCTCTTTAAGGCAACTAGCTTAAAGAGGGTTAAATGGAAACTGTATCAATATAATTAAGTATCTTTTCTTCCTATCGGTTAACTCTAACTTAATTATAAATTAATACTTAACATGCCATTGAGATATTATCTTATCTTATCTGTCTCTCTTTTTTGTTTATATCTACAGTTGATTAGTCTGCGGGATAAATAGATATAATGGCCTATATCTATTCATGGGTAAATTTTTTGAACATGACTATTTAAAGTAACATCCTCCACATGTTATCTACCTTTAAGATAGCATATTAATTAACAGCCTTTAATTGTTAATTTTATGTAACGATACACCCCGTTTCAGTGATGGTTTTTCACACTGAGGTCTTGTGCAGTCGTGCAATTTACCGACCTACAAGTGAGGCCATCACACTCACTCATAGGACATCTACACGCTTGTGTACGCTCCAAGACGTTCACAGTTGGCCATCTGATGAACGAGAGACAGGCATCATCACGGCTTGATGCTGCCAACGAATTCATGGCTCGTACTTTCTGAGCCATGGTAATCCAATGATGACATCAAATTTATCCTCCAAATCCAGTATGATGACTCCATCATCGTACTGTTTACCCTCTAATGTTTGTTGGATACCAGCTACACGTTTTTTTATGAGCTTCAGAGGCATGCGCACTGTAATCCTCGTTAAAGGAATATCGCGCTCAATGAAAATTGTGTCTGGGATCTTTTGGCGATTGGCGTCGAATGAATTTGGTCGACGCCCACAATCGACTAATACTTTAACGACATTTTTTGCCTCTACAATCTTTAAGGGGATAAGGCTACCTCATCTCCTGGGGCAGTAACATACAATGTTTGTGTGTGAAAAGCAAATTTCGTCAAAGACCCGCAAATTCTTTTTACGTTGCTGGATCAGTAGGACGCTCCGCACCTACTGACCCCGACCGTTTAATGACGATCCGCCTCGCCGTTGCAATTTCGTAAAGGCGTCTGATCCGCGTTCTTCGGTATTCCTAGCGGGAGGTCGATCGTTTCACTTAGTGTTTCAAGGCACTGGGCGTGAGGCACTGCATAGTGGCACATCTTTTGACAACGATTGCATTTTGCAATAATTTAGCTTGAAGAGCGGGTTTCTCGCTCTACATATACGAGATGTCCATGGATTATAAACCTCCGTTTTCTTGTCGTTTGGACGATAAGCATCGGACTAAGCGAAAGCCTCTTTCAGGCTAAAGTCCTCATGTTCCACGACACCGATCGCTTGTTTAATCGACTCTGGTTCGATCCGGAACCGGTGGGTCTTGACAGGACTATTAGAGAACACATTACCTGTGTTTGTTTTTTATTTGTGGGACGACTCACGATACAACTCACAAGGTATTCCGTATGTTAAGCATAAGTGTGAAGGTCACGTTGCCCTGCTTCAAATTCAAGGCTCTGCTCGAACCCTGAATTCGGTACGTGGTGGCTTAAAGGTTTACCTGAGCTGGGTCTTAAGAAACTAACACAACCAAAAACCAATGGGCTGAGAAGCTTGAGCCTTAAGGCCCAAAATTTGGCACGTCCGGCTAAGTTGGACATGCCAAATTTCACTTACGTCGCATCATCCTTGATGCGGCGAGCTTCTATGGTGTCGTCCTATTCGACAAACCACCATAAAAGGGAGTCGCCTTCGACTGCCTTAAGCTTGAAGATTTTTGATCATTAAACTTTCGGCTCGACGCGGGAGCGTCGGCACACTAGCTGCATGAAAATGCTGCTATCTCAACTGTTTTAATGGTGAGCACCCTGTTCTCTCAACACCTCTGCGAGCCTTTAGAGCAAATAACATGGCTCAAACGCTAGCTCGCCTACGACTAAACTCATACGTTTGACTGCTTTCCAATCAAGGTTACTCAAGTTGATGGACGTTTCACGCATTGCGTGGGAGCCTTCTGGAGGGGCTTAGAGCTCCATCCTTCGTTATCCAACATGTCCATTTCGGATGGAACTTACGATATAGTTGGACTACGAAGTGCTACCAGGTTGAAAGGGGCACCTTTTGCTAGTACTGACGACAGTACTAGTCAACCTGCACTAATAACAGTTGAGGTGAGGAGCCTCAAATACTTAAGGATCACTGACGTGCAGAGGAAGGTTACAAGTAGCTAAGAAGTTAGCTACTGGAGGTTGATACTAAGGCTATAGTATAGAGAAACTTAATGTATTAATATATCAAGTTCTTCTGTAGCGATTTGACATTAATTTATTAATAACTAACTATGGCTGCCTTCACCGCACAATCGTGTCTTGTAGCGATTAGCTCGCTCACAAAGATCCAAACGAGAAGAATTGGAGGGTTGATTTAAACTAAATTAACAAGTGACAGAACTAATGTCTTATTGCGTCAGTATAACCAAATTTGGTAGTATTGGAACTATTGAGTCAAAATTAATAGAAGATAATCATTTTGTACATCTTTATTTATTTCCTTTCGTAGAAAATTATATTCCTTATTTCTCTTATAGGAAATAATATTTATGTAGCGGGACGCCCGCTTTTTGAACTTTAATATCAGACACATTTTTTTACAAACAGCTGTTGCAATTCCTTTCTGCTGACTTTATCATACTATCAATCAGCCGTCAATCGAGGTGTGACCCTCAACATGACCATAATTGGCAGATCAAACCGGCTGTTAAGCTCTTCGTTACCTTGAAAGCTCCAGAAAAAAATAATTTGGATGGGCTATTCACTCCGTTGCAACGACAATGACTTCTCAATTTACGCTGGTTTTCCAGCAAGCAACAAGCTCGGCAATGCGAGCTATTACAGACTCGACATGCGACTACGGACTCGCTTTCACTGGCGACGGCTGTGTGCGCACGTTATCCTCGTATGACCTGGATGCGTATTTTCATGTGCAGATTGTCTACTTTGTTCTGGGCAGCATTACGATGATCGCTAGCGCTATCATGTACTTTCGCTCAGTTAAATATGAAGCGTCCAAGCTACAGCAGTACAACTTTCTGTTTTGCTGCTACGCGTCGCTGACAATATTATCAAGCGGCTTTGATCCAAAAAGCTATGGTCACGTTATTCCTCGCCCCATCACAAGTTTTTTATCTGACTCGCTCACTGCCGCGCTCTACTCTGTGTAGTATGTAGCAGCTTGCTTAAACAAGGCACCACTGAACTTGTCTAATGTTTCGTGTCGTGATGCATGTAGTATTTTGACTCTCGGGTATTGGGTTGCTATAATTCGTAGCGGCGCGGCAATGAGTGGGAAACCACCGTATCTCGCTTGTTTGGAAGGCATTGCCATATCAATTGTATGGTCTTTTTATATTATATACAACGGAACTCTCTTTTTGTCCAAGGGATTTAATCGCGCAGGTATAACATATCTGCACTTGATGTGGAGCGCTATTATGCTGACAATCATCAGCACGGTCTTCTTGACTTATGGTTTGCGAGTTTTGTCGCGCCTGCTCGCGTATGAACGTGACAGTAAACTCCGGGAGTCTACTACGATGTCAGATCGAGTGATTAATCATTCATATGACATGGAAGGTATGAGCGAAGAAGACAGCAGGACGACGAAACGCCTCGAACCGAAAAAAGGTCATTCCGCTAAGATTCGCAAGATTCTGCTGGTGACAGAAATGCTTTCGCTAACCGTTGTCGCTGCGCAAATTTTTATGGCAGTCAGCCACACCGCAAAAGAGTCTGAAGAGCTACGATGCGCCAACGGCATCGGCTGCGAATCAATCACGGCTGGTATTAGTTACCTTAATATTCTTCAGGTAACATGCGTATGGGTGGTGCTGTGGATCTTTCGGACTATTAAGAAAAAAGAAGTGATACCTCACCCTCGGACGCATGCCCTGGTGTGAAGATTGGCTGATTGTTAAGACTGGTGTACTATAAATTTACTGACTTCTACGTAAAAATTATAAGTGAGTATCTGGAGACTTGTCGAAAGACTTCTGTATACGTCGTGATTACATCCATAATTTTGCGAACTGCTTGCAAACTTGCTGCCACTATGAGCATCCGATTAGTGTTCAAAGCGATATATACCTTTATGTCAAAGCATAAATTTACGACCAGTTGCAGACCAATCTTAAAGGTGGAACGGAGGTCCCGTTACATAAGTATTGTTTCCAATAAGAGAAATAATGAATATTATTTCCTATGATAGGAAATAAATAAAGAAATACAAAAATGTTATTTTTATTGATTTTAACTTAAATAGTTCCAATATTACCAAATTTAGTAGTATTGATGCAATGAGACATTAGCTCTATTGATTGGTTGATTAAAGTCTAAATCAACCACGCCAATCGGTGCACAAAGAGGCGCCATACTTAATTAGTTATTAACCTAATAAGTTCAGTAGTAGATATAAGATCTTACGTAGGAAACTAAATATATTAATACATTTTGCGTTTCTCTATTACAAAGCCTTAGTCTAGACCTTTAAATCTAAAGACCCTTTGCTTCATAAGAAACCTTTCTCTGTACCTTTGTGTACGTGAAGTTTCGAAGCACCTAACCTACACTGTAACGCGGTGTATCGTTACATGAAACTAACACTTAAAGGTTGTTAATTAATATATTATGAAGCGGAGCTACCTCGCTCCTAAAGTCAGAGGAAGACTTTTGGATTCAGAGAGTATCTTCGTTCTACAGAACTAATGGGTTTAACAGCTCAGGGAGTCGTACAAGCTATAAAAGCTCAATGAATCCTATTTCAAGGGAATTAGGGGTTTGTAGAAGCAAGTGGCAACTAGTGCCCAAGAGTATTTACCTTAGAAAGGCTTCTATCTCTTACAGATCAATGCGCAAACCGTAGGAAGGCACTAAACGCTTCAAGATCAAAAGGGGAACTGCACTTTATTTAATTATTTAAATTAGAACCTAACCTTAGCTAATATAAAAAAAGATTTTGGCCGCCAAATTTATATCTGGCTGCGACCACATTTGTTACCCATGATAAATGGGATTTAAGTACTTAAATATTTTAGAACAGGATAAAAGGGTATTTTACTCATAAAGCAATTGTTCCATAACAACGGTCTCCAACCGATGTGTGCCCTACTACACCTTCCCCCATCAGACTGTTGACACCGAGTGACAACATTCGCTTCATTTCCTCTTTGAAATTGGAACCTAAACAGCTAACCGTTCGATTGTGCTTTTTTTTTCTTTGTCCCATGACAATCAAGCGTGAGTCACAGACTCTTAGCACTTTCCTCGACGATGAGGGGATGTACAGCGTTATTTAACGCAAACTCCAGCACTGGGAGCATTGAGCTCCAGCGCTTTGGTGTCTGAGCACACACACTGCGTAAAACGTCTTAAATGACGCGATTGACACGTTCAGTTTGACCATCGGTGCGGACCGCAGTGGACAAATCCAATCTGGTGCCAAGCAATCGGAAAATTGATTTCCAGAATTACCCGTGAAACGGGGGTCCCAATCATAGACAATTGCCACTGGCAAACCGTGTTGTCGAAACACGCGATCAATGAACAGCCTTGCTGTACCTTCAGCATCAATGGAATCCGGCACAGCCGCTAAGTGAGCCATTTTCCCCAATCGGTCAACAAAGACCACAATGCCGGAGTTAGCAGCCGAACCTGTCGGTAGAATGAAAACAAAATCCATTCTAAAGGACTCCCAACACCCTATGGGTACGGGCAGACTTGCCAGTGGCGCAGCAACATGCGCCGAGGGCTTACCCCGTTGGCAAGTTTCTCATGTGCAAACGTATTTGCTGACCCAATTATAAAGTTTGGGCCACCACAAAATCTGGCTTACATATTTTCTGTAACGAGATGACCACCAAGGATAGTATCGTGGGCCTCATAGAGGATTCGGTACTTCAAATTATCATCATGAGGAACAACGACGCGCGGAGGATCTGCAGCGTCCGTGCAATAAGCCAAAGATCATTATCGATAGAAAATCAATTTAACCTTGCACGCACACGCGCGGACAACTTCAAACCCGATTCGGAATTCTTTAGAGCTCGTAACAGAGCTACACACTGTTCATCCTTGGCGTAAGCCGAATGGATTAATTCAGTAATAGGCGACATTATAGTCGGTAAATGAGAGAGCTCATAATCCGGCCTGCGTGATAACGCATCGGCCAAAGCATTCTACTTGCCAGGCTTATACTTCACCTCAAAGTTGTATTTGGCGAAAAAAGATAGCCATCGGGCCATTCTCTGTGAGAGATGGAGCGACTTAGTCGCAGTGCGTAATACGCGTGATCTGTGTATATCACAAACGGCTCAGAGCCTAGCATATGAACTCTGAATTTGACGGGAGCATACTTCATAAAGTTACTCTTTATCATGGACTGGATAGTTCTTTTCCGCAGCTTTAAGCTGTCTAGACTCGAACGCAATACACATTCACGGCCATCAACATCTGTTTTTTTGTAACAGAGTACTGCCAATGGCAACATACGAAGCGTCACAGACGACACTGAAAGGCTAATTTGGATTTGGCAGTGCCAGAATCGGGGCATGGATAAGAGTATCCTTAACTGCTTGAATAGCATTATGTTTCGTACTAGTCCAGCACCATTTTGTATCCTTTTTAAAGAGATTAGATAATGGCCTAGCCATATCAGCGTAATATTCGCTATATTTGTGTAGATAGTTCGAGACCCAACCACTTACGCCAAAAAAAAATATTTTTAGGAACCGGACAATCTACTATGACTTTTACCTTAGCAGATCCGCTCTAAGGCCTCGCTTCCCTATGAAGCACCCTAAAAAGGAATTTCTTTCTGCGCCAAAAAATGCATTTTGATGCATTAGCTAACAGTTTATTTGTGCGCATACACTCGAGCACTGTTCGCAGATGGTCTAAATGGTTTTCCATATCCGACCGACCCTGCTCCGCACGACTATGGACAAAAATGTCGTAAAAATAAGTCTGTGCACAACCTCGATAAGGGCGGAAAAGTTACGTCGCTAGACGATTAAATATTGCCGGGGCGTTGGAAAGCCCTTGTGGCATAACCAACCACTCCCATAGCATACCGCTTGGGGTGCTAACCGCTGTAAGCGGGATATCGCTAGCTCGCATGAGCAGTTGGTAATAACTATCGGCTACGTCAAGTGCACTGTACATTGTACATCCCACCCAATTGTTCTGAAGAACATCCTGTCTAGAAATGGGGGTTTGTGCTGGTGTAGTGGCAGCATTAAGCTTATATAGGCATCTACAACGCGCCGTTTACCATTGGCTTTTTTGACACAAAATGTCGGTCGAATGGGGAGATTTGCTTTTCGTACAATTCCAGCCTCGTGCCTCGTACTGAAGAAATCGTCAATAATGTCACAATGTTCCCTTGGTAAAGGGCACTGTCGTGTGGCACAGTATTTGGTTCCCTTAACCAAGTCAATTTCGTGACAGACACCTCAATCCGGTGGTAAAACAGATGGTGGATTGGTACATACCACATCTTAGAATTCCTTAATCAAGAAATAAAATGGGTCCGTAGGAAATTTAAGGATCGATGACCCACTCCGCGCACTTAGTGCAGCTTTTGTGTCATCCAGGACAACTTCGTCCAGAAGTGACGATGAAGTTAACTCAGTCGTAGTTCGAATGACCACAAATTCAGATAAGTCGCCAGCCTTTAAGGCTCAGCCGCACTCATCGATAGACATTTCGTCTAACTCTAAAAGAGCATGTAACTAAAGGATTGCCGCAAGGCTAACTTTTCCCTCAATGTTACCGGTTATACCAGTTACAAGCGTGTGTAATTGCTCACTTGTATCACTTTGTGAGGGTATAAACGCTTCGCGTCTTTCCTGTCTTGGAGTAGAGACATTACGCCTCTTAGAGGCCGGGACATTCACGTCCCGAATTTTACAGCCTGAATTGGTTCTATACCAGACATGGTGGATAATTTGACATCCGACAAGGAGTTAGGTAATTCAACTTCCTTATCCAGCGAACGTTTACTTGTCACTTCACGTGCATTAGAAAGGTTTGACCCAAAAAGCCCTGGCGAACCGCCAATAGCGTCACTATTGACACTTAGTTTGGTGCCAGCTCGGCCGACCACACTCGGTGGCCTTAGACGTGCCAATCCACGTATCTCAGGGATTTTGCATCCTTGAGGTCCTGGCGAACCGCCAATAGTGTCACTACTGACACTCAGTATGGTGCCACCTCGGCCAACCACACTCGGTGGACTTAGACGTGCCACTCCACGTATCTCAGGGATAAACACCCTTGATGACTCGGCCTTAGGCCAACAATGCTTCCAGCATTCAGTGAATCGTTATTACAACGAGTGTCTCTCGACGGAGTACGTGCCGTTTCACTTCCTTCGTCTAAGTCAGGCTCATAATTAATGTTTTCAAGATTGGAGTTGATTAACTCAGACATTTCAATGTCTAAAACACTGACAGACTCAGTCAATGAATCTGCGCCAATAGCGCTGTTGTTGCCTAGCAAAGGTGGGTTAATGACTCTCCAAAACTTTGCTAGGAACATTGCGCGTGGCACTTAAGCTCTTAGACCACGAAACGATTAATGACTCATGGCGTTCAAGCCAGGCCATACCAAGGATGAGATCATGTCTCGAATTTAAATCAAGGACGAGACAGCGTTCCATACTCTCAAAGTCCGGGAACTTCATACCTAAGTTCAATGGAACCTTTGGGGACATTGACACGAGTCCCAGACGCTAATCGAACAGTGATTGTATCACCTTCATGCGCTCAAATCGCCTCGACGTATTGTTGACTTCCTTCATGGGAAGACGTCGAGCATAATTGCAAGACGCTCCTGAGTCAATTAAAATTGACCATGGCTTATCAAAGCCCTTTACAGTCGCTTGAGCGACTAGCAAGCCAGGCTTGTACTCTCGCCCCATGCCATTAAGCACCGACCTAATTGGGGCTAGGTTATGTCTACTCTCACCTCCTAGAGGTTCAACAGAGCCTAAGTCTTCCCCAGTAGGGCGCCACGCACCTACTGTGTATCGACGTTTTCCCGCACCGTACCAGATCTCTGGTATAGGTCGGAGTTGGAGCTCTTTCGAGCTTTACGCGAATTTAGTAGGGGGCAGGCCGTAAGCAAAATGTTTCATGCTTCCGCGCATATAACATCTACAGATGGTCTTATGCTGTTCCACAGCTTGAAGAGCCCCTTCTTCTTCCTCAACGAGGCTTAGGTCCATGGGTTCCGGTCTATTAGACGGAACTTATGTGCTCGAAGAGCTTGTTCGGTAAACAGGCGTGCTAACGCGAGCAGACTTAAAGTCCAACTCAGCGCGTAGCGCTATGGCAACTGCCTCTTCGAAAGTAGCAGGACGAGATCGGAATATTTCCGTCCTGGCAACGCCCTCATTCAGACTCCCCATAAAGATGATTGCGAGAATTGCTTCCTGCACCGGGTCTTGATGCATAGATGCAATGATAATTCTCAACTCCCGGACAAAGTCCTTTAAAGTTCCTTTACCCTGCCAAGTCGCTAAGAGCCGTGCTCGCATGCGTAAATCCTGATCAGGCGGTGCAAACATGCTAGTCATTTGGTGTTTTAGCGAATCCCATGAAGGAAAAGCATCTTTTATAGAGCGCTGCACGATAGTGCCTACTCCATCGCTCTACCTCCGAGTTTGAAAATGGCCATAGCCGTTCTGTTAAGAACAAGGCAGAATTAATGGACACCTCCATCTGCTTAATCCAAAAAGGGAGGTGTTCTCCCTCTTTTTCCTCAAATGTCTTCACATTGACAGCTAGAGGGCGAGCCTTCGGCTCTGAATCAGGTACAGAGATGTATCGGGTTGGCATTGATGCGCTAATTGATCTAGATAGAACAGAAGAACTTAGTTATAATAGATACAGTTTACTTTTCACCTTTATAAAGCAAGTGTTTTAAATAGAGTCTTTCTTTACACGTACTAGCATAGGTGAAGAGACGTGAGGCATCACTCGCACTGAAGCAGTGCGAAGTGGACTTGTACTGAAGCAGTTCAAGTCGCCAGTGCTCCGCTACATACACTGCATCCAGTGTAACGTTAACTATTACTGATCTGTCCCTTTGCACCTGGTATTATATTGTATTCCGTTTAACGACGTACGCACTTTCCATCCAACATGGACATGTTAAATGAAGAAGGAGGGAGCTTTCCAACCCCTCAAGAAGGCTATCACGCCACGCTTGAAGGGTTTACTCACTTGAGTTACATTGCATGGAGAGCGATCGAACGAATGCGTTCAGTCGTAGGCGGGCCAGTCGTTGGCGCCATGCTGTTCACTCTGGGAAGATATGAACAGCATGCGGCCATAGCCGAGTTCATTCAACACGAACTGGACGCGGCCCGAGAGAAAGTAGCCTTGCTTCACCAGAAACGCTGTCAACACGCAGAGGTGTTGAGAGAACAGGTTACTCAACAATAGGGACTATTGAGACAGCAGCATGTAAATGCTGCAAATGGGCCGACGCTTCCGCGTCGACCCGAAAGCTAAAAGATCGAAATATCTAAGTTTAAGGCAGTCGAAGGCGACTCCCTTTTTAGATAGTTTGTCGAATTAGACAACACCATAGAAGCTCGCCGTATTAGCAATTATGCGAAGAAAGTGAAATTTGGCATGTCCACGAAGCCGGACGTGCCAAATTTTGGGCTTTGGGGCTCAAGCTTCACTACCCATTAGTCTTTGGGTCATATGAGATCTCACCCGGCTCCAACAAACACTTGAGCCACCACGTGCCGAATTCAGGGCTCAAGCCGAGCTCCTCGATTTGAAGCAGGGCAAGCGTGACATTCATACTTATGCCTAACATACACGATACCTGGTCAGTTGTATCGTTAGTCACTCAATTGATGAACAAACACAGGTAACTGTGTTTATTAAAGGTGTTGCAGACGGCCCTGTTAACACCCACCTGCTCCAGCAAAAATTAGCGTCGCTCGACCAAGCGATCTCTATAGCGGTACAAGAGAATTTTAGCCTGAAAAAGGCTTTCGTCTACTCGGGTGCATATCATCCTTCGAGGCGACAAGAAAAACAAAGCTCCAGAAACCATGACTCTCTCGTATATAGGGAGCGGAAAACCACGCCCTTCAAGTTACAAACGACTACAAAAATGTACTCGTTGTCAAAGGACGGGCCACTACGCCTATTAGTGTAGTGCCCTACGGCCAGCGCCTCAAAGCACTGAGCGAAAAGACCGACCTCTCGCTAGGAACAGCGGAGGACGCGGATCCGACGCCGTTGTGAAATCGCAACGGTGAGGCGGATCGTCAAAAAAACGGTCGGGGTCAGTAGGGGCGGAGCGCCCTCGTGATCCAGCAACGTCAAAAGAATCTGCAGGCCTTTTGACGAAAGTTGCTCCTCACACAGAAACATTGTGTAACTGCCCCAGGGGATGAGGCAAACCTCATCACCCTAAAAATAAAAGTTCAAATAAGTTGCCACGCAAGTACCTAGTCGATTGTGGGGAGTCGAATAGTTTCTTTAGACGCAAATCACTAGAGGATCGCAGACTCAAATTTAGTGAGCGCGATATCCCTCTAACAAGGATGACAGTGCGCCTAGCAATGGGCGCATCTGTAACAGCAAAGAAACGTGTAGTTGATATCCAATACACGTGAAAGGGCAAAAACGTACGATGATAATTTTATCGTACTGGATTTCGATGACAATTTTGATGTCATCCTTGGATTACCATGGTTCAGAAAGGACGAGGCATGTATAAATCGGCAGCATCAAGCCGTGACGATGCCTGTCTCTTGTTCATCAGATGCCCAACTGTGAACGTCTTGGAGCGTGCACAAGCGTGTAGATGTCCTACGAGTGAACGAGACGGCCTCACTTGTGGGTCGATCCTTAGCATGACTGCACAAGAACTCAGTGTGAATACATAGCACATTGTGGAGTTAGATCCCGACGGCTGTGCAAAAGCACATGCAGCGTTGAAGTTCGACCACTTGAACAAGTTGAGTGGTACGAAACAAGGATGCTTGCTTAGAAAGCAACATTCAAGAAAGTTTAAGACGCCCAACTATAAGAGACAGTGCAAAAAGCCTAGATCGACTTTAGAGTCGATCGTAGAGGATCTCGCTATGGTAGAGCAACCACAGCTAAAGGCAGTTGGGGAGGATACTCCGTAAATAATTTCTGTGGAAATAAGTCCCCAGAAATGTATAAAGCTTCCTAGGTACCTTTACAAATAAGTTCTAAGAGGAAACTGAGACTTTAAAAGCAACAAATCAGGTGCAGGCGCTTATACACTTGATCTGATAGCGTCTCCAATTTAACTTCGGAGATAACTCAGTTGCCAACGCTGAGCCGAAACTGTTGTTGCGTGATCTGCGTAGTGGCAAAGTAAGCAGATCTGCGTACTTGCCACAGATGACAACTACGTGGCCGATATTCGGTCGGGCAATAGTATTACCTAAGAACGAACGGATATAAACAGTTCATGATGGACGGAAGTGTCCTCGATTAGATGACACGGAATCAACGTCTTAGGTCTTAATTCTGGGTGTTGTCTAAAAAAAATCCTTTGCAAGAAATTTGATCGAATTCAATGATGCGTTCCCTGACTCGTAACCGTGCGAGTTGCTGAAGGATAAAGGCACTCGACACGGAACCGACCTGATGCCAGGTTTGACATACTGTGTCATGAAGCAGTGGTCACTGCCTCGTGAACAAGTATTCGCTAGCGACAAGTCCTCGGTTGATCGCTTAGCAACGGATTATGTAAGGGAATCAGCTTTCCCACATAGCTCTCCGACTTTCTGTGTGCGAAAGTAACAGGAGGGTGGCAGATTGTGCATGCATTAAAAAAATTGAACACTGCAACGGTACCGGCTCAAACGTCGATACCTAGAAAAAATGTAATTATTGATGGTTGTCAAAGACTACTATCTTTTCGTCAATGGATCTGATGGATACGTCTATCCGATCCTTTGCGAGAACAGGATATTCCGTTCACAGCAGAAAGCATCCCAAGCGGATTGCTATGTGAGTGGCTAGTTATGCCACAGGGACTTAGTAATGCCACTATGACATTTAACAGCTGTATAACCAATCTGTTAGGATCGGTGCGGGATTTCGCATCGAGTTATTTTGATGACGTCTTCGTTCATAGCAGAGCCATGCACGGAAAGTCGGACGTTTAAGTCATCGTACCGTCCGAAAGGTTCTTTTACTCATACGTAAGCATAAGTTGTATACAAATCCCAAGCCGTTTTTATTTGTTGCAAGCGAAATATCACTTCTTGGGTGCATAGTGGGTTAACACGGTGTACGCCCGGATCCAGAAAAGATCAAGGCGATTAACGATTGGCCTGTGCCAGTCGATGTAAAGCGACTTGGAAAGTTCCTCGGCTTAGTGGCGTATCTGCATAAGAACTCACGGGATTATGGTACATCTTTCTTCTCTGTTGAGGAAACATGTAAAGTGGTCATAGAATGCTGATCGTCAGCGTTCCTTTGAGGGTATTAAGAAAAGCTTAATGAAATCGCCAATGATGGCGATTGCAGACCACCGACCTTTTCATGTGGTCTGTGACGCCAGCAATTTTGCAATCGGCTGTGCGCTAATGCAATTTGACACAGACGGCGCAGAGCGCGTCATCTGTTATCAATCGCATCAGCTTCAACCAGCTAAACGCAACTATCCAGTGCATGACAAGGAACACCTTGCCATAAAATACGCACTAGCTAAGTTTACGGTCAATGTCTTGGGCGATAAACATTCATTGTATATACGAACCATGCGTCTTTATGCACGGCCGTAAATAGTCCACACCTCTCATTAAGAATGCCGAAATGGTTGTCTTTCTTTGCGGAGTGTAACTTCTCCGTGGATTATAACCAGGACGATATCAAGTCGTCGCTGATGCCCTTTCCGCCGGCCCGATTTTGAGCCGGCTGCGCAAATCAATAGGGAGCATAAGACCACTGTTGCAACAACAAGTGTTTAGTCGTTAACACTACTCGACGACGTTGGGTAAGCTTATCAAGAAGATAAGGCTCTTAAAAGGTTTATAAATTACCTTAGAAATCCATTTCAACAATCCATAAAAGGATTATCGAAATTGCATAGATTTTCAACAGATCGAAACACAACACGCAATGGGCTACTGCTTTTAAAAGCCATTGCTGGCGACACACCTCGTCTCGTAATCCCCACCCATAATGTTATGCGTTTACGCATCATGTATGAGTTCCGCGATGCACCAATAAGCGGACATCGTAGACGTTAGAAAACTTGTCTCACGATAAGCCGCGATTTCTACTGGCCACGCCAGTATGAATTCGTCCGCAAGTAAATACGTGCGTCACAACCTATGCCTGTTCCGGCAGAGTGATGGCAGTCGGTATACATGGACTTCGTCTACGGATTTCCCGACGACGAACATAAGAAAAATGGTATTTTTGATTTTTTTGTTCGCTTCGGCAAAATGGTACATCTTGCTGCAGTCCCGGAGTCGATCACAATCAAAGGCTTTGCTCGTGTCTTTTTTATACAATATTTCGACTCCATGGGTTACCCCGCGAACTGGTATCACATCGAGACCCTTGATCCACAACGAAATTTCGGCAAACTGTGTTCAAATCGCTTGGAACACAGTTAAAAATGTCAACTTCTAATCATCCTGAAACAGATGGTCAGACGGAGCGGGCAAACGGTATTATCGAAGAGTTACTTTGCGGGTACGATCACTCTCTTACGAGTTGAGCCGAGCTCTTGCCGATGGTATAATTTGCCATCAACAGTTCAGTGCAAGCTTTTACAAAGCATACACTATTTTTCATGAATAGCTTACGCCACTTACGGAAATCTACCTCATTTGGTAGTGACTCTTACTGAAGAAGGGGGGACACGCTCCAGCAAAGGACCTTCTAGCTCTTGCTCATCACGCATTAGCACTAAGGTCTATGCGAAGGATACCAATGTTGATTTAATCAACATTAAAGTGGACAAACTCAGTAATAACAAGTTATTACTGACTTTGACAACGATGCTGAAAGACTCAGCATCAATATTTTTCTTATAAATTATAACAATAATACTCTCAATAATGAAGAGATTGATATCTCGGCAGTGCGAGCCGGTCGCACTGAAAAGAAAAATAAAATTGAGTCAGCAGGTGGTTTCCTGTTGGCTAGAGAAGCAGTGGTCCGTTTCGTACAGGATTCCATCGCTGATGCGGTGGACCGACAGAAACGGAACTCTGACTACAATGGAAGAGCAAACACACTTTCATTGATGTTAATGACCTATTCCTATTGCCTATGTTGATGAGGATGGGTCTCATAGTACTGTGAAACGAGACCCCGAACGTCCTACATAGAATATTGATCACGAGCGATCCTGTCGCCGCGAGTTAGCGGTGACGGTTGATAATATTTCTCGTGGCCAATTGAGAAATTGTGCGCAGGCTGCGACTGATCAATTGGCGAACTAAAAACACACACATCAGTCCCTTTAAAACGAGCTGGTGACAGCTCGTCAGAAGATCTCTTTCTTAGAGGAATGAGTGGATCGTCTGATTCAAAATAATTAGACTTTGTTACGAGACAATAAGGCTATAGTCGGAACCATCAGGCTTTGGCGGATGCCCTAGACCGTTCCGGTGTAATCCGGAATCGGAAAAAGCCTCGTACTGAGGATAAGGATGGATACGCCAGACGTAAAGAGTAGGATGCCTACGCATACTACGAGGCAGCTCGATCGTGTACGCATTGCCTTGGCGATGTAGTACACAAAAAAGGGTCGATATACCTGGGAAGTAATATATTACTGCCTACCTTCGTCACTACGTGTTTTAGTAGGTTAACCTGAGAGTCCATCAGAGAACGAGCGCCTCCCGCGCTCGTGAAAGGATTGGGGGGGGGGGGTTCATTCCCTTCATGCATCTCACAAGAGATGCACGTCCTTCAATGAGGGTCTTTAAGGAAGTATGCCTTCTTAGGGGTATGACCTGAACCCTGGGACATGGATATCCCATGTGAGGCAAGGTAACCCTGCCTCTCAGGACAAACGGTGCAAACTTATACAGCGTGCACCGACTACGGTCCGTTTTTCGAAGCGGTCACGGAGACATCCAGTTTGTCAAACCTGGCCTCGCGGCATACGCTTTGCAGATTCTGTACAAAAGTTTCTCAAGCTTGGAACAAAGCAGTGACATCCTTTGCCCGCTTGCTTGTGTACCATCAAAGCCGGAAAAAGTCTTCGATGAAGAATTCCGTCTCGTCCTCACCAGGCTTATGAAGCCTGGATGAATAAAATAACGTAATTTGATATCGATCGTTGGTCATACCAGACCAACCAGTTAAGTTGCCCTTAGAATGTGACCAGGGCTTCTTTTCGGGAGCAAACCACAAAGTGTTGCGGTCCCTCTCTTGTTAATTCGTTTTAGCGTCAAGATATTACTCTCGGAACGATCCTAGAAATCGATGCATACTAGCACCACCTGTGACGGGCACCACCTTTTACTAGCTCAAATCAGTAATAGTTATCCTTACACTGGTTACAGTGTAGGTTAGGTGCCTTGAAACTTCACGTACACAAAGGTACGGAGAAAGAATTCTTATGAAGCTAAGGGTCTTTAGCTTCAAAGTCAAGACTAAGGCTTTAGAGAAGAGAAAAGTAAAACTGTATCAATATATTTAGTTTCCTACGAAACGTTCATCGATCTATTACTGAACTTATTCTATTGATAACTAACTAAGTATGGCGCCTCCTTGCGCACCGCACAATCCTGTCTCATAACGTTCGGCGGGTTGATTTAGACTTAAATGAACCAATCAATAGAGCTACTGTGTTATTGCATCGATACTACCAAATTTGGTAACATTGGAACTATCAATAACGATGATAATTTTGTACTTCTTTATTTATTTTCTCTCATAGGAAATAATATAGATTGTTCCTCTCATAGGAAATAATATGGATTTTTCCTCTTATAGGAAATAATACTTATGTATCGGGACACCCCGTTGCCCCCCCTTAACCAACAGTCACTATAATGACTGATGTAGAGTGATAGGAAATACTATTATGTCTTTCCCTGAAATTTTTGCATCATTGGTTTTAATCAAAATACCGATTTATTTTCATTAATTGATTTTAACCAAAATCAATATGGCGACCAATAAGTCTGTGCGCGTGGCCCGTGAGGCCGCAAAAGTGTTAGCTGCACGGAACTAAGCTGCTGCTGGTAATGCAAATGTTTCAGTAGACGCTAATGCGTCTTCTGCGGGGAATACGTCACCTCCTACTCCCATTGGAGGTGACTGGAACATATCTTCTGTTGATGACATTGCAGGTGACGATGACAAGTCACCTGCTACGCCAGTTGTAGGTGACTGGCCCAAGTCACCGGCATCGCCCGACTCAGTGTCTACTGTAAAGACCGCCGGATCACCCGGGGCCGAGTCTTTTAAACCTTTGAGTTCTAACGTGACAACCAGAGAGGTAATGACGAGGTTGTTCGACTCGTTGGAACTCTTTGGTGGGGAGTCATCTGATGGTGACTCTGTGGGCGATGATCGCTCTGGTGACGTTAGTATGCGTCACCAGGAACTAAGTGGTCGCGAAGGGAAGAGTGCTACTGGTGTTGCTAGGTTGCATCACCTGGAAAGGAGTGATTTTAAGGATCGCTTCAAGGACCATGTTAGGGGTTAACGTTAACATGAGCCAACAGGAGAGGGACCGCAATACGTTGCGGTTCGCTCCTGAATAGAGGCCTTGGTTGCTATCTAAGGATAAGCTTATCGGTTGGTCTAATATGACCAACGATCGATATCATATTCCGCTATTCGACTCATCCAGGCCTCACAAGCCTGGTGAGGATGAAACGGGATTCTTCGTGATGCCTTCTTTCGGGTTCGGCGGTACTATTTAAAACGGGCAAAGGATATCCAACCTTCGTTCCAAGCTTGGAAAGCATTTGTATAGAATGTAGAAAACATAGGCCGTGAGGTCTGACTTAACAAACTGGATGCTTTCCGTTACCGTTTCAAAACAGACCGTAGTCGGTGCACCGTTTGTCCAGAGAAGCAGGGTTACCTTGCCTCACATGGAATAACCCATGTCCCTGCTGCTTTAAGGGTGCAGGTCATGCCTCTAAGGAGGCATACTCCCTTAAAGACCGACATGCATCTCTTGTGAGATGCGTGAAGAGATTGAGAACCTCCAACCTTCTTACGAACGCTTTCCGCGCTCGTTTTCTGATGGATCTTCTGAGGAAGAGGATAGGGCTCGTCGTATTGTCGAATGAGACCGGGGCATCCATCATCAGTTGGGAACGAGGTTTTCAGCTATCATGCGAGGGTGGATCTCCTCGCCATCGAACGATGCAACTCTTTCAAACCTCCTTTACCCCACGATGGGCCAGGAAACGTTCAACAAGAAAACGTTTCTTGCCACACGAATCCGTCAAATGACGGGGAGGAGGAGGAAAGATCGGGTTCGCCTTAATCGCCGAATCCGAGTCATCACCGTGATTTGGATCATGTCCTCCGGTATTTATGGGAGGACGTTGATCACGAGCGATCCGGTCGTCGCAAGTTAGCGACGACGGTCGACGGTGTTTTTTGTGAACATTTTTTTTGCAAAACTGTGAGCAAGGTGCGGTTGATCAACTTGTGAACGAAAGGACACATCAGTTCTTCAAAACGAGCTGGTGGTAGCTCGTCAAAAGATCTCATCCTTTGAGGAAAGGATGGGCGTCTAGATCAGGAGAACCAGACTCTGTCTAGAGACTGTTATGCTTTGTCTTGAGACCATCGGTCTTTGGCTCGTAGCCATCAGGCTTTGGCGGATCCCTTAGTACGTGCCGTTTAGTTCAGAACCGCAAGAAACATGAACTGATGGTACGGGCGACGACGCACAACATAAAACGTAGGATCCGCACGCATCCTACGAGGCAGCTCGATCGTGTACGCCTTGTCTTGGCGGTGTAGTCCACGAAACGGGCCGATATACCTCGGCAGTAATTTATTACTGCCCAAAACTCGTCACTACATGTTTTTTGGAAGAGTTTCCTGTTGATTTACGTTAACGCTATGAGCTTGAAGATGGGCTTACGGTCGAGATTGCAAACCGGAAATGAAGTTATATTTTGAGTTTAACTTTATCCTACCGTTAGCTTTATCCTACCGTTAACTTTATCCTACCGTTAATAATTTCCTATCGTTTGCTGCGCCCCCTTTCCCAGATATGTGGACTACCATAAAATGGGGGACGTCACTGTCTGGCGGTACAGTGCTGGTAAACCCCAAACACCAGTTCCCGAAGGTTTTACTTTTTATCGTTACCGGATATCGAACCGGTGACCAGTGGGTCGCACCGCCATGCCTTACCCGACTGAGCCACAACACACGATATTTTCCACACTCAACTTCTTCGTGTTATTCTTGTAATTTGATCCCATATAAACGCATATGCATAAAGTGCAACACTTTCGATGAATACATCAATCTTCAACACTCTCCCTTGATGTGCACTCGAAGTGATGCCCTTATGCTGCCATGCCGAGTCCCATGATAAACTTGGTATGCTTGTCTCTTGGAAGCTCCTTGGTCAATCCGTCCGCGATCATTTCTTCCGTCGGCTTGTACACCAGCGCAATCACCTCACTTGCCACCTTCTCTCGCAAGAAATGAAACTTAATGTCGATGTGCTTCGTGCGCGAATGGTAGACAGGATTTCTGGCAAGCGCAATACATCCTTGATTGTCTTGAAAAATCGTCGTCGCCGTATCCGTCTTGTACTCCAAGTCCTTTATCAAATTTCGAAGCCAGACTGCCTCTTGAGTTGCGCTATACAGACTCATGTACTCTGCTTCCGTGCTTGATGTCGCAACGGTTGGCTGTCGCTTGGAATTCCATGAGATCGTGCCGCCGTTCAGAAAGAATACGTATCCTGTCGTTGAACGCCGCGTGTCTAAGTCGCCTGCCCAGTTTGCGTCTGCAAATCCAATAAGCTCTCCCTTGTTAACGCCGCTAAACACAATGCCAATATCTTTAGTCGTCTTCAAGTACTTGAGAATTCGCTTGGCTGCTACCCAGTGTGACTTCCCGTAGCGCTCACAGAACTTGGCAACTTCGCCAACCGCATGCGCGATGTCTGGTCGTGTACAAGTCGCTATGTACATTAATGCACCCACCAGTTCGCGATACGGAAATCTCGGTACAAACGCTTCCTCTTCAGGCATCTTCACCAGTTTCGAGTTGTTGTCCGCTGGTGTGTGCACGTCCTTGCAATTCTCAATTCCATACTTTTCCGAGAGTCGCCTGATGTATGCCTTCTGGTTCATCTTGATTAAGTGTTCATCGCGCTTGCGGTAAATCTCGATTCCTAAGCAGTACTTGAGATCCCCAAGCTCTTTGATGCTGAACTCTTGCTTAAGCGCACTCTTAATGTCCGCAATGTGCTCCTTAGATTTTCCGAACAGCATTAGGTCGTCCACGTAGATTTCAATAATGCTGTATTCGCCGCTTGACACTCGAATAAACACACACGGATCTGCTGAAGTGCTTTTGAATCCTTGGTTCTCCAAATGCTGATTCAGTTTGCTGTTCCACTGCCGCGCCGCTTGCTTGGTTCCATACAGCGCTTTCTGCAGCAAACACTTCTTCATCGGATTTTGTTGATCTTCAAAGCCGTCGGGTTGGTCCATGTAGATCTCCTCATCAACTTCTCCATACAAGAATGCGGTATCAACGTCAACATTTTCTGCCTCCAAGTCTTCAGCTGCTGCAATAGCTAACACCGTATTGATTGACTCTTTCCGAGCCACTGGCGCAAAAGTCTCGACGAAGTCGATCCCAGGTCGCTGCGTAAATCCTTTTGCAACTAATCGTGCCTTGAACTTGACAATATTTCCACTTGGATCGCGCTTGATCCGAAATACCCACTTGCAACCAACAGCCTTCTTGTTCGGTGGCATGTCCACTAACGTCCATGTGCTGTGTTCGGTGAGTGACTGCATCTCACTCTTCATCGCTTCCAGCCATCGCTCCTTGTTCGTACTCTTCAATACTTCTTCGTAGCTTGAAGCTTGTTCTCCATCACAATCTGCAACAAAGCAATAAAACGAGTCTTCACCTTCAAAATCGTCCAAGTTAAAGTGACCGCGACGTAAGTTTGGAAACTCTTGTTCATAGCGCACTACACCGCGCTTCTTTCGAACTGGTCGCATCATCCACTCTTCTTCGCCGTCTCTTCCGGGCGTGCTTGATGCTCGAGTGGGAACCTGACCTTGAACACTGGACTCGTTTTGACTACTACGAATCGGATCACGGCAAGCTCGAAGTGGCGGAGTCCGAAGCCTTTCATCATTTGCTGGAACCTCCACACCATTGTCGTTAAGTGTCGACGTCTCCAAATTTTCATCATCATCAATGATGTTGATAATTCGATCGTCTTCCCTTTTCTTCATTGCCTTCGAAATGGAATGCTCGGCAAATGTCACGCTTCTTGAAATTATGATAGAGCCGTCATCCGCGTTAAGTAGTCGATATGCCTTGTGATCCTTTGCATAGCCAAGAAAATAACACTTCACGCCCGAATCGTCCAGCTTCTTTCGTTTCTCCTTTGTAACATGCGCGTAGCATTGCGAACCAAACACGCGCATGTGATCGATGCGCGGCTTTCGCTTAAACAACATCTCGTACGGACTTGACTTCTTGTTCGACGAGTTTGGAACCACGTTCCGAATGTCTGCTGCTGTCATTAACGCTTCGCACCAGTAAGACTTGTCGAGACCGCTGTCCTTAAGCATGCAGCGCGTCATCTCTACCAGAGTTCGATTCATGCGCTCTGCCATGCCGTTCTGCTCAGGATTGTATGGTACTGTGTACTCTTGCTTGATGAACTTTTCTTTGCAGAAGATGTTCATTGCCGTGTTCCGGTACTCGCCACCGTTGTCACTTCGAATTATCTTGATCTTAGTCCCAGATGCTATCTTGATCTCCCGATAAAACCTTGCGAACGCGCTCATGACTTCACTCTTCTTTCGCAACGGATAAACCGTCACGTACCGGCTCTTCATCATGATAAAGCTCACAATGTACTTAAAGCCGGATCTTGAAGCTGGAGTGATTGGTCCAAGCACGTCGGAGCATACGATACCGTCAAAACGTGCACTCTCCCTGAGTCCTTTGTCTTCTTCGCTTGACTTGAATGACTTGCGTACTTGCTTTGACGTTGCGCATACGTCACACACGACGTCGGTCTTCATTTCCGCGCCTTTGATGCTTCCGTCCTTGATCATATCATTAATTGTCCCGTACGATGCGTGACCCAGTCTTCTGTGCCATAGCTCGCTCTCGTACGCGGCTACGTGACACTCCGCACCAGACTCAACATTGAGGTACATCAGGAAGCCCTGCTTCCTTCCAGTGGCAACTGGTGTCCCGCCCCGCCTCACGACGCACTCGTTGCGCGTGATCTCAACTGTCATTCCTCGCGCTGATGCAGCCGTAAGCGAGAATAAATTCTTTGACAGATCTTCGACATGGAGAGTGTTTTCGAGGCGAGCGTCGATCCAATCATGTCCGGTCCAAACGCGCAGCTTCACCGTTCCGTGACCGATGACCTTGAGCTTCACATTACTCTTCGCGCTTGATACACTGCGCGCCTGGCACACTTCCTCATACTCCACAAAAGTTTCTCGGTCCTTGCACATGTGTGCAGATGCGCCACTGTCCATAACCCAGCAGTCACTGACGGACCCTTCGCTTGCATTAAATGCGACGTTGGAGTGTTCGTGTCCTCCTTCTCGTGTTTCTCTTGGTCCACGACTTGAACGGCAATCCCTAGCATAGTGGCCAACCTTGCCACAGTTAAAACATGCTCCTGGAGGTTTCTTAGCACGCCGTTCGTGCTGCTTCTTGAGGTGCTGCTTGCCGTTTCTCTTACTTGTGTAAAGAGCCGTTGCTTCTTCTACACGTGCCGTGTCCTTGTGGCGCACTTCCTCAGCAATCAACTTGCTCACGAGGTCGCTGAAATCAAAACTTGACACCGACATGCGAAACGCCTGCACTAAGCTCTCGTAGCTTGCAGGTAGACTCCTCAGCATCACCGCACATACGTCCTCTTCACTTGGCCCACAGTTAGCGCTATTCATCTTCATCACTAGATCTTCAAGCTCTGTCACGTGACCACTGATACTTGAAGCTGTATACTTAAACGACGCAAACTTCTCCTTAAGCCAAAGTCGATTCGCCATGTCTTGTGTGCGATGAAATTTCGCCAGCCTTCCCCAAGCCTCTCTCGCCGTCGTCGCGTCGATAATGTGCATCAACTGCGCGTCACTCAGATTCAGCGCGATCGCAGCGTGCGCTTGCTGCTCCTTTACTGCAGTCGGAGCGTCTACACCGGAGACAGCTCCCCACAACCCCTTGGACATGAGGTACATCTTCATCTTGTAGCTCCATAGCACGTAGTTTGAGCCGTCAAAAGGCTCAATCTTGAAACCGGAGTCGTTGCTTGGGCTCATAACCTGTTGATTTACGTTAACGCTATGAGCTTGAAGATGGGCTTACGGTCGAGATTGCAAACCGGAAAGTAAGTTATATTTTGAGTTTAACTTTATCCTACCGTTAGCTTTATCCTACCGTTAACTTTATCCTACCGTTAATAATTTCCTATCGTTTGCTGCGCCCCCTTTCCCAGATATGTGGACTACCATAAAATGGGGGACGTCACTGTCTGGCGGTACAGTGCTGGTGAACCCCAAACACCAGTTCCCGAAGGTTTTACTTTTTATCGTTACCGGATATCGAACCGGTGACCAGTGGGTCGCACCGCCATGCCTTACCCGACTGAGCCACAACACACGATATTTTCCACACTCAACTTCTTCGTGTTATTCTTGTAATTTGATCCCATATAAACGCATATGCATAAAATGCAACACTTTCGATGAATACATCAATCTTCAACATTTCCGTAGACAGTAGGACTAGGTCGCTAACACTAAATTAAAGAATGTTTGCTCTTCCATTTTGTCAAAGTTTCGTTCATGACTGTCCACCGTATCAGCGATGGAATACTATACGAAACGGACCACTGTTACTGTTTTTTATGCCAGCAGGTATTCTTCTGCTGACTCAGATTCCTTTCTGATTTTAGTTTGACCGGTGCGCACGGCGGAGATGTCATTCTTCTCTTTATGAGAGCATTTTTGTTCTCACTAACATTGTACTTTTTGATGCTGAGTTTTTCAGTATCGGTGTCAAAGTCAGCAATAGCCCTTTCGCTATTTCTGAATTTGTTTTCTTCAATGCAATTGACAGAATAAAAAACGGTATCCTTTGCATTGGCTGTTGCGTCAACGCGTGATGAAGAAAGCTGGATTGTTCTTTGCTCGAGCGAGTCCCCCCCTTCAATATGAGTCACTCTCAAACAAAGTGGTTATGAACACATTTGAAATGTCTATTTCTGGCTATCCTGAACAGATGGTCAGCCAGAACGTGCAAATCGTATCCTCAACGAGATACTTCGCGGATACGTCCACTCGTTTTCAAGTTGGAGCGAGTTCTTGCCGATGGTAGCATTTGCCATTAACAATTCGGTGCATGCCTCAACAAAGCATACACCATTTTTCGCGACTAGATTACGCCATATCGGCTCAACGCCGATAACACGAAAATATGTAATCATAGATGGTATGTCTAAGACTACCAAATTTTCGATGGATCTGATGGATGGATTCTAGCAGGTCCTCCTTATGCGTGAACAGGATATCCCGTCCACAGTAGTAAGCACTCCAAGCGAAATGCAATGGAGTGAGTTATGCCACATGGGCTAAGTAATGCCCCTGCAATATTTAACAGGTGTGTAACTGATCTGTTGAGATCGGTGCGACATTTCGCATCGAGTTATTTTGATGACAGCTTCGTTCATAGCAGAGCCATGCACGGAAAGTCGGACGTTGAAGTACATCGTACCCACGTCCAAAAGGTTCTTGCACTTATGCGTAGGCATAAGTTGTATACATATTTGAAGAGGTGTATATTCGGTGCAAGCGAAACACCACTTCTAAAGTGCGTCGTGAATAAATACGGTGTACACACTGATCCGGAAAAAATCAAGGCGATCACCGACTAGCTTGTGCCAATCGATGAAAAGGGACTTCGAAAGTTCCTCGGCTTAGCGGCGTACTTACATAAGTACCCCCGCAATTATGTTATAATGACAGTACATCTTTCTTCTTTGTTAAAGAAAAGGTAAAGTGGTCATGGAACGCTGACTGTCAGCGCTCCTTTAAGGTTATCAAGCAAAGCTTGATGCAATCACCAATCCTGGCGATTCCTGACCAATACCGACCATTCATATGGACTGTGATGCCAGCGGTTCTGCAATTGGCTATGCGTTACTGCAATATGACACAGACGGCGCAGAGTGCGTCATCTGCTATCAGTCGCTTCAGCTTCAACCAGCTAATCGCAGTTATGCACTGGCTAACTTTAGGGTTTATAACTTTGTAGATAGACCGTTCATTGCTTAAAAGGACCATGCGTCTTCCACACCTCTCGCAAAAATGGCGAGATGGTTGCCTTTCTTCGCGAAGTACAACTTCTCTGTGGAATACAAACCAGGACGACTTATGTCGTCGCTGATGCCCTTTGGCACCGGCTCAATTTTTAGCCGGTTGCACGAATTAACAGTGAGAATAAGCCCAGAGTTGCAACAATAAGTGCCTTTAACATTACTTGACGATGTAAGAAGAGCCTATCAAAAAGATAAGCCTCTTAGAGGGGTGATAGTTTACCTAAGAAATCGATGCCAACATTTCTTTTTAGGAATGCCGAAGTTGTATTGATCCGTTGAGGATCGATACACAACACGCAACAGTTTACTATATTACACAACTTTGGTGGGCGTCCCACCGGTTTCGTCATCTCCACACAAATTTATTCGCATTTATGCATCATGCATGAGCGCCACGATGCACCAATATGTGGCCATCGTGGACGTGAGAAAACTTATTTCACGATAAGTCGCGATTTCTACTGACCACGCCAGTATAATTTGTCCGCAAGCACGTTTGTGCTTGCGAAGTTTGTCAAAAGTAACGTCCAGTGCTTCGCCCCCTGCTTTGTTACAAATTCTGTCAGTTCCGGCAAAGGGTTGGCAGTTCGTATCGATCGACTTCGTCTTCGGATTACCGAAGACGACCACAGGTATGGTATTTTTGTGTTTGTTTGTCATTCAGCAAGGTGGTGCATCTTACTGCAGTCCTGAAGTCGATTACAGCCAATTGCTGTGCTCGTGTCTTTGTTGATACGATATTACGACTCCATGGATTGCCCCATAAGCTGGTCTCCGATCGAGACCTCAGATTCACGGCGGAGTAATTACAATCTGTGTTCAAATCACTTGGACAGGTCAAAGAGCTATAAGGGGAGATTTAATCTCTCGCATGATCCGCTGCTTAGCGATCAGCCGAGGACTTGTCGATAGCTAATACTTGTTCACAAGGCAGTGATCGCTGTTTCATGACACAGTATGTCAAACCTGGCATCAGGTCGGTTCGTGTCGAGTGCCTTTATCCTTCAGCAACTCGCACGGTACCGAGTCAGGGAACGCAACATTGAATTCGATCAAATTTCATGCAAAGGATTTTTTTAGACAACCCCCAGAATTGAGACCTAAGACGTTGATTCCGTGTCATCTAATCGAGGACACTTCCGTCCATCATGAACTGTTTATATCCGTTCGTTCTTAGGTAATACTATTGCCGACCGAATATCGGCCGCGTAGTTGTCATCTGTGACAAGTACGCAGATCTGCTTACTTTGCCACTACGCAGATCACGCAACAACAGTTTCGGCTCAGCGTTGGCAACTGAGTTATCTCCGAAGTTAAATTGGAGACGCTATCAGATCAAGTGTATAAGCGCCTGCACCTGATTTGTTGCTTTTAAAGTCTCAGTTTCCTCTTCAGAACTTATTTGTAAAGGTACCTAGAAAGCTTTAACCATTTCTGGGGACTTATACCCACAGAATTATTTACGGAGTATCCTCCCCAACTGCCATTAGCTGTGGTTGCTCTATTATAGCGAGATCCTCTACGATCGACTCTAAAGTCGATCTAGGCTTTTTGCACTGTCTCTTATAGATGGGCGTCTTAAACTTTCTTGAATGTTGCTTTCTAAGCAAGCATCCTTGCTTCGTACGACTCAACTTGTTCAAGTGGTCAAACTTCGACGCTGCATGTGCTTTTGCAAAGCCGTCGGGATCTAACTCCACAATATGATGGTGAGGTCTTCTGCAGTCGTACAAAAGACCGATTCACAAGTGAAGCCATTGCACTCACTCGCAGGACATCTACACGTGTGTGAAAGTCTCAAAAAGCTCATAAGATGACCGTCTGATGACCGAGAGGTAAGCATCATCACAGTTTGATGCTTCCAAATTATGCATGGCTCGTACTTTTTAAGTCATAGTTATCCATGGATGACATCAAATTTATCATTTAAATTCAGTACAATGAAATCATCATTGTACAATTTACCCTTTCATGGTGTATTGGATACGAACTACACGTCATTTTACTTTTACAGATGCAGGCGCATGTCACCCTCGTTGGAAGCATATCGCGCTCAATGAATTTGAGTTTGCGATCTTCTAGCGATTGACCCCGAATGAAATTGTTTGACGCCCCACAGTTGAGTAGAGATTTTAAAGGCAATTTATTTGCTACTATAATTTTCAAGGTGATGAGGTTAACCTTATCACATGAGGCAATTATAATGTTTGTGTGAGGAGCAACTTTCGTCAAAAGATCTGCAAATTCTTTTAACGTTGCTAGATCAGTATGCGTAGGACTTGCTGACCTCGTCCATGTTTTGACGATCCGCTTCGCCGTTGCGTTCATGATGGCGTCGGATCTGCGTCCTCCGCTGTTTTCAGCGGGAGGTCGATCGTTTTGCTCAGTTTTTCTAGGCACTGGGCGTAGGGGACTACTCTCATAAAGCGTAGTGGCCCGTCTTTTGAAAGCAATTGCATTTTCAGTCATTTTTAGCTTGAAGAGCGGGGTTTCTCGCTCTCCATATACGAGAGGTCGAGAGGTCCATAGGTTCTGGACCTCAATTTTCTTGTCGTCTGTTTTGAACGATAAGCATCGGAATAAACGAAAGCCTGTTTCAGGCTGAAGTCCTTCTGTCGTTCCACTACAGAAGTCGCCTGGTCAAGCGACCCTAGTTCGAGCCGGAACAGCTGGATCTTGACAGGATCGTCTGCAAGACTTAAAAAAAACATTAATCTGTGTTGTTGATATGTGGGATGACACCGATACATCTCATAAGGCATCGTGTATGTTGGGCATAAGCGTGAAGGTCACGCTTGCTTTGTTTCAAATTCAGGAGCTGCTTGAGCACTGAATTCGGCACGTGACGAACAAAAGGTTTGCCTGAGCTGGGTCTAAAGAACCTCATAAGACCCAAAGACAAATGGGTCGTGAAGTTTGAGCCTGCCCAAGTCGCATATTGCTCATTTCTTTGTAGAGTGAACAACATGGCGCTAACGGCTGGTTCGCCTACGGTGGAGCTCATGCCTCTGACTACCCTCCATTCAAGATCATAAACCTTCACGCGTTGCGTGATATCCTTTCTGAAGGGCTTCAAAGCTTTATCTTGCTTTATCCAATATGTCCATGTTTCATGGACTGTGCGTCGGCCGTTGAACATACTACGAAGTGCTACCAGGTGTAAAGGGCACCTTTTGCTAGTACTGACAACAGTGCTAGTCAATATACAGTAATTATAATGAAGGTGAGGTGCCTCGAGTACTTCACGTACACGACATGCAGAGAAAGGTTCTGAGCAGCTTAGAAGTCTTAGCTACTAAGGATTTGTTAAGGCTTTAGAATAGGGAAAAAATAAAACTGTATTAATAAGTTAAGTTCTTTAATTAAGATCTTCTATCTATTGACTTTATTATATTAATAACAACTATGCAATGCGCCTCCTTGCGCAATGCCTAATCGTGTCCTGTTATGATTGGCGGGCTTGACTTTAACTTAATTCATTCAAGTGAAGATATTGCGTCAATATTACCAAATTTGGTAATATTGGAACTATTAAGTCAAAATTATTAAAATATTATAATTTTATACTTTTTTACTTATTCATCTTATAGGAAATAACGTTTATTATTTCTCTTATAGGAATGATATTTATGTAACGGACACCCCGTTACAATGCACGTTATCCCACATATACATGTTGGATGAATAAAAAAGGAGAGAGCTTCCAAGCCTCTCAAGAAGCTCCACGAAACGCGTGAGAGGTTTATTAGTTATTTTATGAGACTTCGAATGGAAAGTGGTCGAGCGTATAAGTTCTGCTGTTGGCGGGCCAGAGTAGACGCAATGTTGTGCTTTACAAAAAGACGAGCAGCATGCGTCTACCGCCGAGTTCATAAAATATAAACTCGACGTGGCCCGAGAAAGGTAACCTTGCTTTACCAGCAGGGCTATCAACACGCAGAGCTGTTAAGAGAACAGGAGGCTTAACAGTTAAAACTGTCGATACAGATGCCGCTGCCGGGCTGGCGAATTCGCGTCGACCCGAAAGCTTAAAAATCGAAATCTCTAAGTTCAAGGCAGTCAAAGGCGACTCCTTGTTAAGATGGTTCGTTGAATTGGACGCTGTCGTTCAAGCTCGCCGCATCAATGACGATGCGACGAAAGTAAAATTTGGTATGTCCAACTTGGCCGGACGTGCCAAATCTTGGGCCTTGGGGCTCAAGCTTCACGACCCATTTGGCTTTATGTAGTATCAGATTTTTAAGAGCCGGCTCAGGCAAACCTTTTAAGCCATCACGCGCCAAATTCAGTGCTCAAGCAGACCTCCTAAATTTGAAGCAGGGCAAGCGTGATCTTCACCATTTTCCTTAACATACACGATACCTTGTAAGTTGTGTCGTGACTCATCCCATAGATGAACAAACATATGTACTTGTGTTTATTAAAGGTGTTGCAGACGATCCTGTCAAGATCCAGCTGTTCCGGCTCGAGCTAGGGTCGCTTGACTAAGCGATCTCTGTAGTGGAACAGCAGGAGGACTTCAGCCTGAAACAGGATTTCGTTTATTCCGATGCTTATTGTCCAAACATACGACACGAAAATAGAGGTCCAGAACCTATGGACCTCTCGACCTCTCGTACATGGAGAGCGAGAAACCCCGCTCTTCAAGCTAAAAATGACTGAAAATGCAATTGTTGTCAAAACATGTGCCACTACGCTTATGAGAGTAGTGCCCCACGCCCAGTGCCTAGAAAAACTGAGCGAAACGATCGACCTCCCGCTGAGAACAGCGGAGGACGCAGATCCGACGCCATCATAAAATCGGATCGGCGAAGTGTATCGTCAAAAATTGGACGGGGTCAGCAAGCCCTACGCCCTACTGATCTAGCAACGCTAAAAGAATTTGCAGATCTTTTGACGAAAGTTGCTCCTCACACAAACATTATAATTGCCCCATGTGATAAGGTTAACCTCATCACCTTGAAAATTATAGTGGCAAATAAATTGCCTTTAAAATCCCCACTCAACTGTGGGGCATCAAACAATTTCATTCGGGGTCAATCGCTAGAAGATCGCAACATTAAATTCATTGAGCGCGATATACTTCCAACGAGGGTAACATGCGCCTGCATTCATGAAAGTAAAATGACGTGTAGTTTGTATCCAATACACCATAAAAGGGTAAACAGTACGATGATGATTTCATTGTACTGAATTTAAATGATAAATTTGATGTCATCCATGGATAACTATGACTTAAAAAGTACGAGCCATGCATAATTTGGAAGCATCAAACTGTGATGATGCTTACCTCTCGGTCATCAGACGGTCATCTTATGAGCTTTTTGAAGCTTTCACACACGTGTAGATGTCCTGCGAGTGAGTGCGATGGCTTCACTTGTGAATCGGTCTTCTGTACGACTGCAAAAGACCTCACCATCACATTGTGGAGTTAGATCTAGACAGCTGTGAACAAGCGTAGGCAGCGTCGAAGTTCGACCATTCGGTTAATTTGAGTGGACCGATAAATAGATGCTTGCTTAGAGAGCAACATCCGAAAAAGTTGACAGCCTTTCTATCAGAGTGTGTAAAAATTGTAGATCGACTGAAAAGATCGTAGAGGATCTTGCTGTGGTTGCACAACCACAGATAGAGGCAGTTGGGGGGGGTTCTCTACAAATAAAGTTGAGATAATAAGTCCCAAGAATCTTCAGAAATAAGTCTTTAGAGACCCGTGCTCAAAGGTTCCGATGTACCTTTGAAAATAAGTTTCAAAGAGGAAACTGAGACATTGAATCGCTTATCAAACAACGGATCAAGTGTAGGCGCGTGTACACTTCTGATAGCGCCGCCGAAAAACCTTCGGAGATAAATGAATTGCCATCGTTGAACCGAAACATAGCGTGATCTGCGTAGTGGCAAAGTCAAGCAGATCTGCGTACTTGTCATAATTGACAACTACGCGGCCGATATTCGGTCGGCAATAGTATTACCTAGGAACGAACGGTTTTTTTGACAGCTCATCGATGGACGAAAGTGTCCTTGATTAGATGACTCGGATTGAACGTCTTACGTCTCAATTTTGGGAGTCGTTAAAAAGAATCCTTTGTATGAAGTTTGATCGAAATCAAGGATATATTCCCTGATTCGGTCCAGTGCGAGTTGCTTAAGGATAAAGCCACACACGAAATCGGCCTGATGCCAGGTTTGACATACTGTGTCATGAAGCAGTGGTCACTGCCTCGTGAACAAGTATTAGCTATCGACAAGTCCTCGGCCAATCGCTTAGCAACGGATCATGTAAGGGAATCAACTTCCCTACATAGCTCTCCGACCTTCTGTGTGCGTAAAACAACACAACGGTGGCAGATTGTGCATGCATCCAATACATTAAATGCTGTAACGGTAGCAGCTCAAACGCTAATACCACAAAAAGTCGTAATCATTGATGGCATGTCAAAGAGTACCATCTTTTCATCAATGGATCTGATAGATGGATTTTAGCAGATCCTTCTTCAAATATATTAAACGATTTACCTTTAAAACTCATGCGTGAACAGAATATCCCGTTCACAGCAGTGAGTACCCAAGCGGAATGCTATGGGAGTGGCTACTTATCCACAGGGGCTCAGTGATGCACCTGTGGCATTCATCGTATGTGTAGTCAATCTGTTACGGTCGGTGAAATTTCGCATCGAGTTGTTTTGATGACGTCTTTGTTCACAGCAGATCCATGACCAGAAAATCAGACGTTGAAGTACATTGTACCCACGTTTAAAGGGTTCTAACGCTTATGCGTAATTAATAGTTGTATGCAAATCGTAAGAATTTTTCTATTCGCTGCAAGCGAAATTTAACTTTTGGGTGCATCTTGGGTAAACACGGTTTACGCCCTGATCCGGAAAATATCAAGGCAATAACCGACTGGCCCGTGCCAGTCAATGTAAAGGAACTTCGAAAGTTTTTTCGGCTTAGCGGGGTACGTATATATAAGTACTCCCGCAATAATGCCGAAATGGCAGTGCATGTAACGTGGTGTCCCGTACATAAATATAATATTCTATAAGAGGAATTAAATAAAGAAGGACAAATATAGATATATAATCTTTCATTAATTTGACTTAATATTTCCAGTATTACCAAATTTGGTATTATTGACGCAATAAGACATTAATTTTGTTGATGAGTTGGTTTAAGTTTAAATCAACCGCGAATCGTTTCAAGACACGATTAGGCGGTGCACGAGTAGGCGTCATACATGGTTTGTTATCAGTATAATAAAGTCAGTAGTAGATAGAAGATCGTTATGTAGTGTAACGGGCTAAAGTTGCCCTAATGTTACACAGTCCCCATTAAGTAAATTTGTTGTACTTAAGGGGATGGTCAACTACTAAATAATAGTAATTAGACCCAACACTCGGGTATGGTGCACATTTGTGACCAACCCTTGTGGATGTGATGCACATGGGTGCATTCACATTAGGAGGGATGACGCCCAGCGTCATCCGTGATGACGGCTAGCGTCATCAGTTACGCGAGGTATCTATAAAGATACGCTCGCAATACATATTAAATGATATCTATAGAGATAACATTTTAATTGGTAAAAATAGGTATTTGTATTTAATTCTATTAAATATAAATCAGTCTGAAAATTACTACCTACTTGGTAAGTGCGCACGAGGAGACGGATTACCGCTCCCGTGACGACACTTTACCAGAGTTCTTAGTGTGTTGGGTGAGGTCGCTTGCGCGCCCACCACAACTACCTCACTGCACGCAAGAGAAGCAGGTTTAACCGCTTCCTCGCTGTGCTAGGGTGTGTGCTTAAGTAGAGCGTGGCCGCATTACGACGTGCCCGCCTACACTTGGTAGCACTTGAAATCCTTCCCACGACCCGCATCTCTGCGTGTGTACGTGAGGATGAGCCTCAATATTGATTGGGCTCATTTTCCCCACCTCTCCGAACATCATCGGGAGGTGGCAGGGCTAATGGCGCAGGGACTTGGTGAACAAGCCCTGGCCAGGCTCCTGGGTAGTCCTCCTGAGCAACATGTTGCTCAGTTGGAGCAGTTTGAGGCATTCGTGCTCGGACAGCGGAGGGCCGCGTCCGAGGCACAGAGCCATGCTGCGGCGGAGTCCGTCACTCAGACTCAGGATGAGCTGAGGCATGAGCAGGCTCGGAGCGAGGCTCTCAACAGGACTGTTGAGATGCTCTCTGCCCGGCCGCATCAGCCGAGGCCCATTCGGATGGACCCGCCCAAGTTCGATGGAACTGCGGCGCACACGATTGTCCACTGGCTTTTAGCCGTGGAGCAATGTGGTGTCGCCCAGCTCATCGAGGACGACAGCCGGATGGTGTCGTACGCTATGTCGCATCTGCGCGGTAAGGCCTCAGAGTGGGCTTACTCGGCGCTTATGGCGGACAGAAAAGCGTTCCCCTCATGGGCGATCTTTAAGGATAAGATTCGCGCCATGTACCAGCCGCCGAACAACGAAGTGTTGCTTCAGGCGCGCTTCTTTGGGGCGCGACAGGCGAAGCGATCTCTGCAAGAGTATGTGCAAGAGATGCGCTCGCTGTCCGCATCCATAACCGTAGGTCCGATTCCGGAGCACATTAAGGTGCCCACGTTTATGAACGGACTACGGCATGGCCCATCGCGACAGGCCCTTTTCAGAAAGGTGCCGTCGACGATGGAAGAGGCAATCCAAATTGCCTTAGTTGAGGAGCAATCCTACAACAGTGCCTCGGCGACAGCTTGGTATAAGCCGTCGGCCGAGAGGACAGATGCCACTCCTATGGAGTTGGGCAATGCAGACGTGGTCTGTTTTAAATGCGGCAAGCGCGGCCATATGATGGCTCGCTGCTATGCCAGGGTCCCTGCTGGGGCAAAAATGCCCAGCAAGAGGACTCCCTTCCCAAAGGGCGATGGCAAGAACCAGCGTGCGAGACGCATGAGTTCTGC
>NW_027152021.1:359502-372490 GCF_004359215.1 Bremia lactucae | reverse complement strand
GAGAATGATCTCATGGCAGTACGCACAAAGCGTACTGAAAAAGACAAAACAAATGAGTCAGCAGAAGAATTTCTGCTAACTCGAGAATCAATAATCCGTTTCGTTCAGGATTCCATTGCTAACGCAGTGGACCGTCAGAAACGGAATGCAGACAAACATGGAAGAGCAAATGTTCATTCATTTAAAATTAATGATCTAGTGCTACTCTCTACGGTAAACCTACCTAAGCGTGTAATCACTAATGTGGGTAGCAGTAAACTACTACCCAAGTTCATTGGGCCTTTCCGTGTACTGCATCGCAGAGGCAATGCGTACACAATAGAATTGCCGCGTAGGGTGCGAACGCATCCTACGTTTTACGGTGGTAGGCTCCGCCCGTACCATTATTACGCGGTTTCTTCCGAGGACGGATCTGACCACCCTTTTCAAGAATCCCTAAAAGATTCTTGTGGTCACGAACCAGATTCTCATGTTAAATCTGGAGTTTCTCATGTCGGGTCCGAAGATCCTCAAAACCGCGATGAGAGGACGACCGCTCATCACGAAAAGCGTGATATTTCCGTTTGTATTCCAACATGGAGTACGCACTCTTCGAACGGTCTTCCAACCGTTCGATATAGTGAGCATGCAGCGTCTGCTCAACGAGCGACGCTTACCGCGCTCGTGATCAAGTCCCTCCTCCAATTCATGGAAGAAGTGATCAAGTTTGTCGATCTTCAACTCTAGATCTCACACATGGGTCGGATCTAATTTTCCCTTCTCTGCCACAACCATTGGTGAATTCCCACGGTGGTCAACGTTTCCTTTTGGAGTGTATTCAAAACCGCCGTGATGTGAAGGGGCAGCGAACGAGTTATCTTGTTCGCTGGAGCGGTTATCTACCTTCACATGACAGCTGGGAGCCTCGTTCCCAGCTGGTTGTTGACGTGAGTGTAACGCGGGGTATTGTTAGCTGAAATTAACACTTAAGGTTGTTAACTAACATATTATCTAAAAGGTGGATAATATTTGGAGAATTTTACTTTATATAGTAATGCTCGGAAATCTTATCCATAAATAGGTATAAGCCGTTATATCTATTTATCCCGCAGACTAATCAGCTGCAAACGTAAATAAAGAGAGAGAGACAAACAGATTAAATTCCAATCGCATGCTTAGTATTAGTTTATAATTAAGTTAGCATCAACAGGTAGAAAGAAGAGAAACTTAATTATTAATACAGTTTTCATTTAACCCTCTTTAAGGTAGTTGTCTTAAAGAGAAGTCTTCCTCTGCACGTACTAGTGTACGTAAAGTGACGTAAGGCACCACTCGCAGTTGAAGAAGTGCGAAGTGGACTTGTACTGAAGCAGTACAAGTCGTAGTGCCCCGTTACATTGAGGGCCTCGTCCATCAGTATGACGAGAGCCATTCATGGATCAGAAGGTCCATCGGGAAACACGCGCCCCTGGCGCATGTAAATCGATTGCAAAACGTCAATCTCATCGCGCATCTCGATCGAGATGCGAGCCCTTCCCCAGGGCGAAGAAAGGGAATAGACATCCCTTTTGCTTTCTTCGTGTTGTCAACACAACACGGACAGGGATCACCCCACGTGAGGCATGGAAGCCCAGCCTCACGTGACAACCGATGCAATTTATACTTTGCACCGGTTGGAATTCGTTTCTCAAACTTAACACGATTCGCGTTAAGTCTATGAAGCCAGGCTTCGCGTCCAATGTCTTTGACATTGCGAATGAACGCGCTCCAGGCTTGCAAAAGCGAGACCTTATCTCGCTTATTATTGCCACTAAACCATCGATGCTTAAGAAAAGCATCGAGATAGAAATCTTCCTCAGCGCGAAAGTTCTTCGCGCTGGGATCAAGGCCATGTAGCTTTGTCGCAATAAATAAGGGATATTTATTGTGAGGAGTAGTCTCTCCAGACAAGCTATTGATTAGCTGTTCGGGCAAAAGCCACGGCTTCTTTGCAGGGGCGAGATGAGACATTGATTGTCTTCACTCCCCTGAGTGGTACCCACTGAAGCAGGGGTACCACAAGGATTTTTGTTACAATGGCTTATGCCATCGTCATCAACTTGCACATAACAGGTGCAGGTGACCGTACGGGAGACGGTGCTGGCGAAGAGGAATCATTATCTTCGTCAGAACCGAACATGCTGTAGCGAATGCTAACAGCACGTCTACCCGAATGAGCCCCTCATTCGTGGGATCATTGTCAGCCGCCTGACGATGATGATCAGGTTCCTGTTCTGTTCTCCCCAAGTCGGCCATTTCGTCCGACTCGCATTCGTAGTCGACCTCCAAAGAGGAGTCGCATTTTCGTGGTGTATCACCACGTGCACCCGCAACATTTAGAATTGCTAAATATGACACTACAGCAGAGCCGAAGGCGCCGCACTATTCGCATACCGCATGGACTTGTTAGCCATGCGATAGAATTAAACATGATGGTTCTTACCAATCGACATCGTTTTTAATTAAGTGGTCTTATAGTGATCACTCTACCGAATGACAGTCAGAGTGATTGTCGCTTAGTGAGGGGTGATGTAACGGGGTGTATTGTTACATGAAATTTACTTTTAAAGGTTGTTAATTAATATATTATGTAAAAGGTAAATAATATTTGGAGAGTATTAATTGATGGTAATATTCTAAAAGCTTATCGATTGGTTGATTTAGACCATTATATCTACTTTCTTCGCGGTCCAGTCAGCGCTGGACGCGCGCAAAGAGAAAGACAGATAAGACTTTAGTACATGTTTTGTATTAGCTTATAATTAAGTTAGTATTAAGTTGATAGAACAGAAAAACTTAATTATATTAATACTGTTTTTAGTTAACCCTCTTTAAAGCAAGTGTTTTAAAGCGAGTCTTCCTCTGCACGTACTAGTGCACGTGAAGTGACGTGAGGCCCACCACTCGCACTGAGGCAGTGCGAAGTGGACTAGTACGAGTCAGTAGTGCCCCGTTACACATAGGGTTGTCACAATGTGAACCACCCGAGTGCTGGGTCTAATTACTTTATTTAATTAATTGACCATCCCCTTAAGTACGCCAAGTGTACCTAACGGGGACTGTGTAACATTAGGGCAACTTTTGTCCGTTACAGGTGCCCCGTTAAAAGTACGCGGGCAACCTTTATTCGATTCCACGATAGCTAATTCTTGTTACTATCTACTCGAACAATTGGCTGAATTTTTCGCCCAGATTGTAAAAGCCGCTAAAAGGGTGATATTGCTTATTTATATGAGCGTCGATTAGTGCGGTGATTCTAATGAAAAAATGTGGTGCACACAAAAAGCTGTTAGCTTTACGTTCACAATCGTAGCCGATAGAAACACGACAAATGGTACGTGTCATGTA
The DNA here is from genome assembly GCF_004359215.1 of Bremia lactucae. NCBI lineage: Eukaryota > Oomycota > Peronosporomycetes > Peronosporales > Peronosporaceae > Bremia > Bremia lactucae. The sequence goes on along the minus strand of NW_027152021.1, from coordinate 369,124 downwards.
GCTGATAGAAGGATAAAGATCGATGCTTGACGGAATCTTGCATGTGCGTGTACTTGTTTTCAGGCAGAATTTCGACAAGCCAAGCATACCATTATACTGGTGCAGTACACGCGCGACCCGAACTCGCGCACGTATCTGGACTTTGAGTCGGTTAACGGTGGAATGGACGGCGTGGTAAAAATGTACGAGGCAAAGCTCAAGCAGCTCAACCCCAGCTTGAAAAACATCACGTACGATATACAAGATTTGTACACGTACATTGATTCGCTTACGGATCTCAGTGCGCTCGTGTTGGACCTTGAGACGAAGACGTACTTACCTTGTGGTAAGGAGTGGATTAAGAAGAAGGTCTTCCAGGTGCTTAAAAATCAGGCTGGCTAAGTTATAATGTACTGGATCAATGATTTGATTACTTAATTAAGCCGCATCTCCGAAAATTGGAACGTAGATCAACTGCTTTAGTATCTAGTTGAATGGTTGATGTAGAAGAGCATTATAAGGGAAGTACAACATAAATTAAGGACTCGCGCTGATCATTATGACAATATTCTTCTTTCAAACGAAGAGGCTCAATAGTCAGAAGCAGAGGCAATTAAGTTCTTTCTGAGGGTAAGAAAATATATTCAAAAGAAATAACAAAAAGGTGAAACAGAAAACCCAAAATTTCAAGTATTGATGCTCGTCGCCTAAATTGTTGGGGTTCGGGTTTGTCTGTGCTTAGGTAGATAATTCATTTCTGACTTCCCACGTCCTTATTTTTTTCTAAACTCTCTCGAACCCAGCCGAGAATAAGTCGCCACCTTCGTCTACAATCTTACTGCGGCACTTATCGCAGCCTGGACACAATGATGAAATCTACGACTGTGGTGATTAATACGGACAGCGTGAGTGGAAGCATGGCGGCCGCTGCACCGCCGAAACGCAGCTTTATACAGAAGGTCAACGACGTGAACAAAATGGAGTTGCCGAAGTTGCTTAGATACATGCGGCTCGGCAATGTCGGCTGCTCTATCTTGCAGATCATCGCTGGTATTGTCGGAATCACATCATTTATAACACTTAACATCACTGGCACGCTCGTGTCCATCTATGTCATCATGTTCGGCATCCTGTTCCTGCTATTCGAGTGTCGCCTTTCGCGGATGGAGACGGTCATTCGCTCCAACTTTGGTTTTTTATACAGCTACAAAGGACGCGCTGCGTTTATCTTCTTTATCGGGTTCCTAGACTTTGGCATTGGATCGGCTCTTGCCACTATCGCTGGCGTCTTCATGTGCCTTAATGCTTTCATTAATCTCCTCGTCATGTGCCGCCATCCGCAATTTAGGTCGACGCTTAGCGCTGGCGCAGACCCCACTGCCGGCTATACCACGAGCAGCCAGGAGGCGGCCAATTTTATGGGCAAGAATCCAGAACTTGCGGCGAAAGCGGGACAGTATGCCTTCCAGCAAGCCGCTGTTACTCGTCATTAAGCGATATGATGGCTTAGCCAACCATCAAATGTTAGTTTGGCGCTATACCAGCAGTTTTGCCGTAACACCACCTTTAATAACAAGCTTAATCGTGTCTCGTCTAGCTTCAGCTACGCACTTTGCTTTATTTTAACTAAAGCTTAAGCATCGATGTTGCCGCCGTAAGTAAAGTAGAAGAGCACAGCATAAAGCATAATTACATTTCTTGGAAGTATGACATTTTCATTAAAAAATAGCTAGAAACCTCGCTGAGTACAATCGAAAACCATGATTTATATAAGTACTCAATAATGTTCAGCCAACGATACAGAGAAAAAGAAAACGTCTTGACTCAGAAGGCGGGAGCACTCGCTTCGTGGATCGTGCATTCAAGCGAACCCTTGACAGGAAGCGTCACACTGTAGTCGTACGTAATCTTAAACGGGTCCTCCACCGTTTTAATATTGAAGCGGCTAAAGAGCACAGCAATGACTGTCTGCATCTCTAGCATGGCGAAGCGCATACCCACGCACTGGTGTGGACCGCCGCCGAACGTGATGAATTGGAACGAATTCATCTGTTTCATCTTGCCACTTTCCGCATCAATCCAACGATCGGGGTTGTACTCGGCCGCATCGTCGCCCCATACACTACTCATACGTGCAGCGGCATACACCGACATGACGACATGGGTACCAAACGGTACAAACGTGCCTTCACGGAGCGTCGTCGATCGCCTTGGCGTGCGGTGTACGCCCGTCATGCAAAGTCGCAGACTTTCCTTCAATACAGCCTCGATATACGGGATCTTGTTCAGGTCATCAATAGTCGGTACTTGAAGCTTGCCCGTCATAAGTTCTGGTAAATTCTCGCGGATTTGTGTACGGAGCTTGGCCAGTACGCGCGGGTAACGGTTAAGATTTACAATGATCCATGCCAAGCTGAAGCTAGTGGTCTCCTTGCCAGCCAAAAAGAAATTCATCATCGCATCACGTTGGTCCGAGACATTAGTGTTCCCGGTCGTGTCGACAAAGAGTGTGAGGAGATCAGTCTTGGTTTCCCAATCCACAGCAGATTTACTCGCCATCGACTTTAACATTACTTCATTTAGCAAATCCGTTGCAACCTTTATACAGCGCTTGAGCATACGCTCATCGCCAATATTCAAGAATCGTTTAAGCTTCCAGAACCACATTGGCGACTGCAAACGCGCACCAAAGACTTCAGCGTAGCCGTCAACGGCTTTGATAAAAGGATGGTCCATTTCCGAGTTGACATCTCCGTCTAGACCGTGAAGATCCACGCCAAAACCAATTTTGGTGAAGACGTCACTCGAAAATTTGCCGAGTAGCGAATTCATTGGAACCACACGATCGTCCTTGGCACATTGAGCAAGGATATCGCGGAGTTTTATTGATTTTTCAATAATAACTTCATCCATCACGTCACGTAGCATTTTCGTCGAGAACATGTGACTGGCAATTCGCCTCTGCTTTAACCACTTCTCGCCGTCGACGCCAGCAACGCCTTCCCCGAAAATGTCGTGTTGAAGATCAACAAGTTCGTCACCGCGACCAAAATTGTCGAACTGTGCCTTAAATACATCTTCGCATGCCTCAGGTGAAGTAATGATAAGGGTTTGCGGGCGGCCAATAATGCTGAGTACCCATGGCTTGCCATCACTTATCTGACTCTGTTCGGTAATCCAATCCTGTAGTCGGTCCTTGTGAAAGAACATGACGTCGAGTGTGTTACCCAGAACTGGCAAAGTCGATTTGGGGCGGTGTAGACCCTGACTATCCAAGGCGCGAGTGATCACTAACTCCTTGTACACCCCAACCAATATTTTGTAGCTCAAGTATAAACCACTGAGCGACCCAGCGGCGAGCCACACTTGCTGCTCGTTGATTTGGTGCCGATGAATATCCCACATACTGCGAGTAACGAAAGTTGAGAAATGATGGCAGACTTAATCAAGCGGAGGTAATCTGCACAAGAACCTTGTCCTGTATCGTCTGTATTAAAAAATCATATAAATCTAATCGCGTAAATTGTACAACATAAAACATTTGACTTGGGTCCCAACAGTGGTACTTTTTCCGAAGTGGTATCATTTGAACATTTAAATCAGTGTTCTGGCCCTTTTTACGAATCTCTTTACCCGTGTTGCTGTAGCACAGGGATCCTCGTGTGATTCAGGCTGGCGGTAACTGTGCAGCCTGCGGCACTATTTTACTTATACCCCAAAGTAGAAAAATCGTTATCATGATAAATGTTAATGCATTGCTTATTGTAAGTGCTTGGTGCTGAGAAACGTAATTAAATACAGAGGGATTTATTGAAATGCCTAGCGAATTCCAGCGGGATGTCAAAGAGCCGGAATGCAATCAAGAAGCTGAGATACTTATTAAAATAAGCATTTTGTTTTATATTGGCCAATTAACTTAATCGACGTGACGTGAATTATTTTGTTGATGCTTGAGCTTATAGCGTTATATCTCTTTTGTAATGGGTACAGCCCGTAATGGTGTGCTCATCATGAGTTGGGCAATCATGATAAAAGAATACTTATGTGACATAAAGTATGGCATGGGCGAGTCAATGAGCCCTACGATTCCCGACGGGTCGTTTGTATTCTCGGAGAATATGTCGCGGCGATGGCGGAATTGGAAGCGCGGTGACATAGTGCAGCTGCTGTCACCCACACGGTACACGGGCGAGACCATTACAAAGCGAATTATCGCCGTGGTAGGTACTTTACTCATTATCGAGACGAGACTGATCATTTGCTCGCAATTATCGCTGCAGGAAGGAGACATAGTAGAGCTGCAACCGCGTTTTAATATGGAGCGTAGAGGCAAGATCACGATTCCAAAGGGCCACGTGTGGGTGGAAGGCGATAACCCCACGTGCTCAGTTGACTCAAGGCAATTTGGCGCTGTCCCTGCCGCGCTTCTGACTGGAAAACCCTTCTTGATCGCACGTGAATGGAAATGGGTTTTATTGTAGCTCGGATAAAGCTATGTTTGGCGGAAGTTGCTCCAATGCGGACCAAGCATAGACCCACTTAACGCTTACAATGGAATACATAGTCACTGCGATATTTTTGGGTGCCTATGCTAAATCAGCATGTGCATCGAGAGTTACAAAAAATGTCTTTAATTACTAGCATGTCATGATCTCTTTGTGCCGCAATAACCACAGAAATTAGCTTCCTCTGAAGGATATACTGCCTTGCACTGCGAACAACTAATTGGTCGCTGATTGCTAGTCAAAGAAAAAAAGCTTGGTTCTACTATAAAATTCGTTCGACTTCTCTGATTGGCCTCGTAGATGGAGTGGTAATAGTTCATGCGCTCGAGCTCCTCCCTTCCGTCCGCCAATAGCGCCTGCAAACGGTCCGGATTTTGCGCATTGACCTCATCTCGGAATTTCATCCGAAGATACGCCTTCATCATCTCACGCTGTTCCCACTGCGGACAGCGTCTTGCCGAGCGCAAACATTGCGCATACAATTGCAGCATAGGTCGCGTCAGCTTGGTCTTCGTCATCATTTTATTCAAAAATACATTGAAAATTAAAAAAATATATTCAGCAATTAGCCAATTAAAAGAGAGCCGCCGCTGTGCCCAAAAGTAAATTTTGCACTCCATGGGCTCTCGTGCGCTCATCGGGGCCTTTCGAGGTGGGCTAAGCGTAAATGTTTGTCGACAGGCACTGACAACGCGTGGTGGCCACGCACATCGGCCACCCCCTCCACCGTTCGCGCGTATCAAAGTTCCGGAAAATCCGCTACACGAGGAGGCAGAGCTGGTATGGAACGATGGCGTTGCTCCTGAGACGCTCATCGACTTCGATGCGCCGCACATTCCCAAGTATCAAGCGCTGCAACACTGGCTCCTGGGCCTTTCTGCTTTAGCCACGCTCATGGGTGTGGTAACAGTGTACAACCCAGACTCATGGCGACAGGCAGTGCGTGCTGGTGATTTTCAAGATTTTGCGCAACATGATACTGATGTTATTTTGTTGTCATTATTTGCAGTCAAAGCGAGGCAATCACTTGATCGACCTCAAATGGGAGTTAGGGGAGATCGATGAGCCTGAAGGAGAGATGGACGAGTAGGTGCAGGGAATTCTAGGCAGACTGAGGAAATTGGCAGCAACTACCATTGTACTAGCTGCATATGTAATCTGATGATTTTCTTAGCCAAAAGTATCAAATTTAACAGAAGTCAGACTCCAAATTGTCGTTATTGTGACCTAGAGCTATGAAGGAGCAGCGTACTCACAACTCGTTAGTTATTAAGCACATCCTTAGCAGTACTAAGCCTCGCGCGACTGCATCGTAGCCCGGCTAGAAATGATCGAGTCGACGATGCCAAACTCTTGCGCCTCTCGTGGGTCCATAAAAAGATCGCGATCCATCGCCTGCTCAATAACCTTAATGGGCTTTCCAGTGTGGCTCGCATATAAGCCGTTCAGCCTATATATCAAAGCACATGCTTTAAGCATAATAAGAAAGGAAACTGTTTTGACTTAAGCCTCACCGAGCACGAAGTTTAATTATTTCTTCGGCCTGAATAGCGATGTCACTAGCCATTCCTTGCGCACCTCCCGAAGGCTGGTGAATCATAATCTGCGGCATACCCCCTATCAGCAACAAGATTCCATGACCTAAACTCAAAGCAACTCACACGGGCGTTAGGAAGTGCCGAACGACATCCTGGGGCACCTCCTGCCAGTAATAAGGATCCCATGGAGGCAGCCTGGCCCATACAGACCGTATTAACTCTAGACTGAATGTACTGCATGGTGTCATAGATGGCCAGGCCAGAGCTCACTATACCCCCTGGGCTATTGATATACATATATACGTCCTTCTCAGGATTCTCCGACTCTAAAAACAGCAGCTGCGCGGTCACGAGCGATGCCATGTCGTCAGTGACAAGCCCGTGTACGAACACAATGCGCTCCTTGAGGAGACGTGAATAAATGTCAAATACGCGCTCTCCCCGTGATGACTGCTCCAGCACCATCGGAACTAGTGAATTTATTATCGAGTGGAGCCGTCGACGGCCTCCAGCCATCTTAAATCCTCCAGACAACATCACGCGCCAGCTTCAAGTGTCTGCAGACAATATAATTAAAAAACACTTTTTAATGTTTTTGACTTTACTCATCTCTATCAAAAATGTGGCGACTAAGTCGTAAAAATGCCTCTGATCTACTTAGAAGGCACAACCTCATCGAGGGCTTGGTACATGAACTTCGCGAACGTGGGATCCAATAATGCTAGCTCTAGCGTCTTGATCTTGTCGTGGCTACTGTCAATCTGTTCGGCCAAAAAAAGGTAAGCTTTACAAATTCATGGTTCCTCGTTGCTTAGAGGGTTTCAAACCTGTTTAAGCATCTGAGTAATGGCTGGAAGAAGTAGCATTTCTTTAATTCTATCAGACGTCTTTAGCACGTCCATTTCCTCATCTTTAATCTTCTCTAAATCCTCTTCATCCACTCCCATGGCAATGGCTGGTGCTGGCGTCGCCTGTAGAGGCATCTGCTGCTGCTCAAGCAAAGGCTTCGGTTTGCACAGCATATCTTTATGCTTTTTGTAACACACTATGCTACAATAAGGTACTCGGCAGGTAGGGCACTTGTACTTAGCATCAGCCGTCGTACATACCTCGCAAAATTGAGCCATTTCTTAACAGGTGCAAGTTAAATTATTAAACTCAAAGGCCACTTTGACTAACAGAAAAGTATAATAATAGGGAATTGTTATATTCATCCCATTGTTTATATTCATCGCACCTGTAACGGTGTATCGTTACATGAAATTAACACTTAGAGGTTGTTAATTAATATATTATCTAAAAGGTAGATAATATTTGGAGAATATTACTTTACATGGTAATATTCTAAAAGCTTATCAGATATAGACCATTATATCTACTTTCTTCGCGGTCCAGTCAGACAAGAAGAACTTAATTATATTACTACAGTTTTCTTTTAACCCTCTTTAAAGCAAGTGTTTTAACGAGAGTCTTCCTCTGCACGTACTAATGTACGTGAAGTGACGTGAAGCACCACTCGTACTGAGGCAGTGCGAGTGGACTTGTATTGAAGCAGCACAAGTCAGTAGTGCCCCATTACAGCTGGTAGAACTTTGTAGTCCGTCCAAGGACCACAGTTCCATCATCTAAAATTGACATGTTAGATGATAATGGAAATACGCATCACGTTTCGCGTGATAGCTACTCTATCTAAGTGACATAGAAAGGAGTGCGGTCGAACGAATGAGTTGGACCGTAAAGATCGATGCCGTCTTGGCCATGCTGTCCGGTTTAGACAGAGATGTCCTCCATTCAGCCATCGCCAAGTTCATACAACATGAACTTGACGAGGCGAAGGAGAAGGTAGCCTTGCTTATCAGCAAGACTCTCAACAGGCAGAATTGTTAAGGTTACACCAGGTACAGACCCCTGTACCTGGGATAACGCACACGCGTCGTCCCGAAACCTTAGAGATTTTAATCTCTAAAAATAGGGGAGTCGAAGAAGATTCCCTCTTAAGATGGTTTGTCGAGTTGGACGATGCCATAAGGGCTCGTCACATCGTCGACGAGCAAATGCAAGTCGCATTTGCTCAGTCGAATTTGGCAGATCGTGCCAAAACTTGGGCACTAGGCCTTAGTTGCACAACCCATACGTCTTTGGGCCGCTAAAGGCTTTTAAAATCCGGCTCAAACAGACGTTTGAACCACCAAGGGCTGAGCTCAGATCGCGTTCAGAGCTTCTGAAACTCAAGCAAGGCAAGCGTGATGTTCACGCATATGCCCAGCACATACGACTCTTAGCGAGTTGTATCACGTACAGTCCAGTTCATGAACACACTTTGATATACGGTGTTCATGCAAGGTCTTACGGATGGCCCCGTAAAGACCCGCCTGTTCTGCTTGGAACTGGATACGCTTGAAGAAGCAATATCCGTTGCGGAACAGGAGGACTTTAGCTTGAGACAGGCTCAAGCTAGTTCGTCATCATATCGTCCTCCAAGACGACACGAGTTAGGAGGTCCAGAACCCATGGACATTTCTTACGTCGAAAGCTAGAGACCTCGCTTTTCGAACAATAAGCGATCGCATAAATGCCATCGCTGCCAAAAATTAGGACACTACGCTCATAGTACTGAACGTTATTATAGACCGAAGGCCAAAACGGGCAACGGGCGCGGGTCCGACGTTGTTGCGAAATCGCAACAGCGAGGCGGATCGCCAAAAAAGGGGCGCAACGCCCTACTGATCCAGCTACCGCAAGAGAATTTGCAAATCTCTTGACTAAAGTTGCTCCAGACACACAATCATTATGTGTCTCTGCACCTGGTGATGAGGTATCCCTCATCACCTTGAAATTAAAGTGACAAATGATTTGTCACTCAGAGCCCTAGTGGACTGCGGAGCGTCGAATAACTTTATTCGTCGCCAGTCACTAGAGGGTCGTAGGCTCAAATATGTTGAGCGCGACATCCCTCCAACGAGGATGACGGTGCGTCTAGCGACAGGCGCATCGATAACAGTAATGAAACGCGTAGTGAAATTTCACTACACGTTAAGAGATTTACAGTATGATGATGATTTCATCGTACTGGATTTGGATGACAAATTTGATGTCATCCTAGGTTTACCTTGGCTCAGAAAATACGAGCCAAGGATCAGCTGGCAGCATCGATCCGTAAAGATGCCTGCCACTTGTTCATCAGATGGCCATCTGATGAACGTCTTGGAGCGTCCACAAGCGTGTGGATGTACTACGAGTGAGTGCGATGGCCTCACTTGTGGTACGGTCGTTAGTACAACCGCACAAGATCACAGTGTGATTACCAATCACAATGTGGAGTCAGCTGCCGGCGGCTGTGTTAATGCACAGGCAGCGCCGAAGGTCCACCACTCGAAAAGGTCGAGTGGATTGGGACATGAATGTACGCTTAGTGGGCGACATTCAAGGAGTATACCGGTTGCCCAGAAAGGACAACACGATGATCCAAGGTCGAGTAGAGAGTCGACCGTAGTGGACCCGACTGTGATAGCGCAATCACACTCGGAAGACGTTGAGGGAAGAGGTCCCCACGTATTTGAGGAGAAATCCCCTCAAATGGTAGAAGTTACTAGACTTCTA